>NC_068372.1:3418380-3455372 GCF_023724105.1 Carassius gibelio
GACCTAGTAACATTGCGGGATTCAGTCTCGGAATGAGGTCTGTGTGAACAAAAGCCAGAACTAATGCTGTAAAAGCTGTCGTAGTGATGACGCACGTTATTGCACAACTTTTTTACCAGGTGTTTTGAAAGCAGATCAACATTTGCGGTGAAAAAAAATAGGTGCAAACTATAACGAAGCAGAGATCAGTTAATTCCTCGCTTTCTGCGCTGATGCTGAGATTGTTCATTAGCTTAAGTGAAAGTTAATGTGCCTAGCGTTTTCGACTCATACATTACATGTCGCATCCTGATTTCACTGGCTTTATAGGACCTTTACGGGTTGTGTGTGAATGCACGCACATATTCCGGGTAATTACTGGCAGTGTGAAAGGAGAAAAATCAAGCGACCTGGGAACAATTGTCGGGACGCATTACCCATGTATTTTCCGGAATCACAGTGTGAAAGGGGCTGTAATTTGTGTGTAAGGTTTAATAATTAATTTTTACATTTTAGCACATTCTGTGATAAAATGATGAGAAGCTAAAAGTGATTTAGTATTTTACCTGTCCAATGCAAATATGAATGTGCATAAAAAACCGTATACCTTGGCTTTTTCAGCGCACCCAGGGAGAAGTCCATAAAAGCTATCCAAGAGGAAATCCGTTCTGTTATCAGACAGATCACTGCCACAGTCACCTTCTTGCCATTGTTAGAAACTGCCTGTAAGTAAACTACACTTGTTATCATTAGATCCATAGAGAGTCACACCGCAAGGTCATTGTAATACTGTGCTATACATTTTGTATGAAATAATATTTTATAAAAAATAGTATTTAGTATGAAAGTCTTCTACAGAACTGCATACTCTGTTCTAGGGTGACTTGCCTGTCCCGTATGGAAGCATATGTGTAGCAAAATTTGTCATTAAGCCAGCAGCTGTTTACCCCATTGCTTAATAACGGCAGTGCGAGAGAAGGCGTCAAATGCATAACATTGCTCTTTATACTTTTATACATTTGTTTTTTTCATTTTATTTACAAAGCTTTGGTACATAATGGCACTTATGTCTTGCAAATGTACTGCGATTGCTCTAAAGAACACTAAAGGCGAAAATAAATGAGACCTACAGCTTTCTGCTTGCAGTGCGTCAGTTATGCTCATGAGGAAAGTGTGTAAAACACACAAAAACAAATTTTTATCAAATAATACGTCATTTAGTTGACCTGAACCATAACCCAGACAACCCTTTTTAAGCGGACTCTGGTAGGGTTCACGGGTATGCACGTGAGTTTGGAAGACAGCGTTCACATCATCCAAATGAACCGAACTCTGACATCAATCAAACCCTGGTGTGCACCAAAAGTGCTAGTTTGAAAGCGCCCTGAAATCACGCGAATGGCCCTAAGCTATTAACTATATAAACTGGGAAAAGAAATCTCATGGACGGAATGGTCCTGAGAGCACTGTACGAGCTTGTGGCCTCATCTGCAGGACCATTCAAATAATTCAAAGCACCAAACAAGAGTAGAATCAGCACTGAAATGTTATTTGACGAGGTGACTTTTTACACTGAATAAAATTATAAATGCAACTTTTGTTTTTGCCCCCTTTTTCATAAGCTGAACTCAAAGATCTAAGACGAAGTGTGGCGTATCAAGATGCTGATTCGACAGCATGATTATTGCACAGGTGTGCCTTAGGCTGTCCACAATCAAATTATACACAGATTTAGTTCAGTGTGCTAAAGTAGTAAAGAGAAATGGATTCACTTGCCGCTTGAACTGAGGCTTTAAAGCAGCTGTGCCTGCCGCATTAAAGAGCTCCGAAACTGTATTTATTAACAAAGCACAAATCTTTTTGTGATTACTGGATGGCAGGTGCTCTTCAAATTATATGACATAAGATAATATAAGATATATTGTGAATGATATAGATGTTACTTCTCACTTTCACTTTGCACGTCTCCATTATTTCGTTCTCCCTCACACTGCACAACTGAGTTTATCAGGTGTGCGGCAGCGCTGCTGTGCGGCAGAGATGGGGACTGTTTGAAACTTTTTTCCACTAAAACTGATGCGCATCATCTCAGTTTAATAAGCAAACATAACAAAAGATGTGATTTGCAAAACAATCAGGAAAAAAGGCATTGCATGCAAATTTAATTTATAACATGTAAATACACTGGTCTAGTCACCAGTGGCGACCTCAGCAATATGTTTAATGTCCAAGCAAAAACTGTAGCAAAATAATTTAATTATCATTGAAATGCTGTTTTTCATAAATAAATTTAGACTTAAAGGTAGGACACTCGGGATTGCATTTTCATAATTATACAGTGTTAATTCAGTTCCTCCATATTTGGCATGACTTTTCTGATATTTGTGGCCTAAAATAAAAAAATAAATATATTTTTTTGATGTGGTTATTTTTGCAGCATTGTTTTTGCAGTGAAAATATACCTCAGACAACTTTATAACTTTTCTGACTTCACAAACCATCGGAGTATGAACTGTGACATGTTCAGGCAGCTGAAAAGCGCTTGGTTAACGGTGAATATTGACCTATTGTGCATCCACTTGCCAAGCCCCGCCTTAATTTAATGATTGACAGGTAGGGGACGTGATCAGCTCGGAATGCATTTTCAAATCCACAGTGAAATTATATCAAGGTATTTGAAAATGCAATTGAAACATCATGTATGTAAGTGTCAATATATTTAAGAAAAATAAAAGACATTTAAATTACCCTTTTGCTGCACATTTGGCTAAGAATGCATTCTGAAAATCTCACTGCATTTTGCTACAACTATCATGCGGTATCATGGAAATGCAGTCCCCAGTGTCCTACCCCTAAGTCTAAATGCATTAAGGAAAAACAGCATTTAAAATATTATTTTGCTACTGTTTTTGCTAGGACATCTTAAACATATCTAATCAATTTGGGTAATACATTTTCATTTTGCAAATTTAAAATGTTTTTAATTTGCATATTAAAACAAGTTTAGAAAATCACAAATTCCAATTATGAAATTAATTTTCACTTTCATTAGGCACTAAGTGTGGCACATATGTAGGCGAAAATGTAAATTTAAAACATTGCCATTTTACATATTGCATTGCCATTTTGCATATCGCATTTCAAATTGAATTTAGCTATAGATATGCTTCCATAGTCCCACATTTTGTGGGAGAGTCAGTCCTGAAATTGAAAGTTTTGTTCCGCATCTTGCAAATCACAGTAGTGAATTTAAATGTTTGTTTTTATATTTACTTAATTACAATACCACAAAAACATTAATGATTTGCAAACTGGGATTATTGGAGTAAAATTGTATAGTCCAGTTAAGTAGCATAACTTAGTCACTGCTTTAGAACATTTCTATTCAGTTCATTAAATTAAGTAGACAGTTTAACAATACTAAATTATTGTGCTCCCATGTGTCCCACTAAATCAGATTAACAGCAATAACTGCTTGGTCTCCATACTCAGTACTCATGTAAAGCTGAATTCTAGCAAACTAAACAACTTTATGAAGCTGATGTGTTGCAGGGTACACAACTTTTTTTTGTTGTTGTTGACTATTTCCCTCCTCTTACATGTGACATAACTTTTGTCTCTTATAACTCAGGTGCTTTCGACCTTCTGATCTACACAGACAAAGATCTTGAGGTACCTGAGCAATGGGAGGAATCCGGGCCTCAACTAATTGACCAATCAGAAGAGGTCCGCTTGCGTTCCTTTACTACTACTATTCATAAGGTTAACAGTATGGTGGCCTACAAGAGGACAAATTCCATGTGATTTCTCTTTTTTGTGTTTTGTGTTCTGTTCTGTTTTTGTGTTTTGCTGTTGTGTTCAACTTTGCAGCCTTGTGTATATATCTCTATAATGTAATTTCTTATTTGTTGTCATTTTAAAGAATGCATTTCCTAATACAGAAAATAAATTTCTTGTTTCCAAGATTGTATTACTGATGTTTCTTTGATATTTTTCAGTAGCTATTCTCTAGATGGCGACAAAATCTAAGTTTACATTTCCTTATGTGACTTGCACAGAACCTGTCAAGAACACATCTGGGTCTGTATTTCAACACAAATTCAAAAGACTTTCCTTTAATATGTTGCATAAGTAGTTTTACTACTGCATTATTGGTACCGCATCGGTGTTAAGGCAATATTGGTTCTAAAACTATAACTACATGATGATTCTCACTACTGTATGGAGAATGATCACTGATAATTAAAAAATAAAAATATACATGCTATGTAATGTTTTTTTTATTTATTATTTTTTAAGCCATATGAGAACTTAATTTACTCAAACCACATGCATGGTATAAGCTCTTATATTTAGTGAAGTTTTTTATTTTGAATGGCAGTGTTGCATTAATTTCCAACATCGAAAAGTGTGTATCACAAATAAAGGGGAGTAGCGTCTCCATTATTGAAATTTTGAGCAGAATAAAGTATGTAAATGTGTTTCATTTGAAACAGGGTGGCACATTCTGCTTTGAACCTGTCATTCTTTGGACATCAAAGTCTTCTATTGCCGATGGCTTGGTTGAAGACACATCAGAGAAAAACCTGCTGGGCTCATTAGCGTGAGAAGAGGTGGAAGGGCAGTCTTTCCCTTTTATAGCAAGTAATCTAGTTGGAGAATTGGATTAGTATGTTATGCTTGTAGATAAAACTATTTTTAAAAAGGTTTTTCAGATTTTTTAACTTATAACGCAATTTTAATTATAAACTTATAAAGATTTTATGATCATATTTTCTACATGGAATATTTGTATTTATGAGAAATATTATTTGCGCCCAAGCACCTACTGTATCAGTTAGTTTTCTTTTTTTTTCTTCGTCCTCCACTCTGGAAGTGCATGGAAGCCCATATAACTGCTTGCGGGAAAGTTGTGAAATCTGGCACACAGATAGAGGATGGTCTCAATATTAACCACGACATATTTGGAGTCTCGATCTCAAACTCTCTAGCACAACTAATGCACTCATATTTTTTGCTAATAACCTTTTAACCATAAAGTGTAAAGGCAAGATTCCCCTGCTCTTACGGAGTTAAATGCATACCAAAATGGACATTTCTATGGGTCAAAATGTTTCCCTATTTTGAGTTTAGCGAATTCATCTACTCTTCTTATCCTAGACTTTTTGTCAGATTTTCAAAAAATCTGCTCGGATCATCTTTAGACAATGCTGGCAAAAAATGTAGCCAACGTTTTCTGATAGACCAAACATTTCTTTTAAAGCATGGTTAATAATTTGTATACTGAACTTGAATACTGCATGCAAAGTTTATGTACATGATCCATGTCTTCTCCATTTTTATTTTATCTCTGTGGCAGAATTACAGCGCCACATACTGGTCCTGCGTATATACTAAATCATTTTGTGTTGGTTTAGCGGTTTCAATTGGATGCAGATATTTCTTGAGACAAGAGTAAAATATATATATCTCACATAGGGAATGGTCTGGTTTTGTGTGGACGCAGTAAGTCTGCAGGAAGGTAGGTCTTTACTGAGTAATTAAATGCAGCTCTTTATTTTAGCTCTCTGTTGTGCTTGGTTCTTTAATTGCTGCTTGCAGCTATTTTCATTATGTACACTACAGGAATATTTAAGTGAAATACAAAAATGAACAAGGCAAAACAATGACCAGACCTAAAAAGGTACACTTTTCCATCCAATTTGTTAACTGGTCAACTATAAAATCCTTTTAATAGACAGGGAAAAAAGGTGCATCGTTAATGTCAGGTGTGGAACCGGTTTCTTTTTGAACATGCCAAATGGACACACAGTGACAGCACTTTGATCTTTACATTTCTAAAGACATCTTATTTCCATTACACTCCAAAAACAAGCAGTTTTTGTGTTGTGAATTTAACACATTGGTGTAACAGATGATGAATAAGTTCACATAACACAGGCTATTGATTTCTTTATATGCAATGTAGGTGAAAAATAAAATCTACAACATAGTATAATGGTGTAACACAAAGTGACATGGGATGAGGTTAAACAGTGAAACACGTGTTTGATGTGTTCCTTTTATGTCAGCTTTAGCAGAGCAATGTAGATAAATATTTTGTATATGTGCGTATTTCAGTAATTCAGTGAGTGAGCTGTACAAAAAAAAGACAACAATAAATAAGGAATGTTCTGGGCTCAATACAAGCTGGTATGCTGTTGGTTATAAAATAAAATAGTTTTGAAATGTTATAAAAACAGGAAACAATCGTGCTTGGAGTAAAACAGGTAGATTGAAATTAGGAAATCCATGAGGGAAGGCACTGCACCACAATAAATGTTCAAATTCATGCTTTTCAAATGTATAACTACAAGGTAAACATTACATGATACACACCAAACTAAAATGCTAGAACTGCTAGCTAAGCTTATCTGTGTAGTCTTATACCTCATATCTCAACTCCAGCCACGTTTATGGTTACCAGAAATCAAGTGTTGTTTACATGGAGCAACTCCACCCACAGGAATTACACTGTTAACACAGAAATTAATACGTCTAGAACAGTAAAGAAAGATATATTATTTAGACAATGCTACAGTTTTACAACTTTTAACAGCTTTATAATTAGTTACAAAAATACAACCTGTATGCTTCTGTCTTTGGAATGCTTTACCTCTTTGATTGTGAGTTTGTTAATGTGGCCTAAATGTCATTTTTGTTTTTACAATCTAGCAAACATTTTGAAATTATTATTTTTTTTTTTTAAATGCTTTGGAAAGAACCTGGGACATTCTTTTAGTAAGATAATTTGGTCATAGTTATTTTTTTTTTATCAGCTGGGTTGCACAGGTAAATCAATCTTTCCCTCTTTTCTTCATCAAGTCTTTTACAGCACAGCAGTCTCTATTTAAAAATAGACTTTATTCTGATGCATCTAACCCAAACTTGCACTTTTAACCTTCTACATTATGCTTCGTGGAATGGCCAGAGCAGTCATGTGAATATCATCAAACCAGGGTCTTGTAATCCTTTAGTCTCTGGGAAAGGGGCAGGGAAAGATATGAATAGCCCAAGGACGTCTGCATTTCAAAAGAAAAGTTACAGTCATCCATTAAGCAAAGCTTCCTCTCCTCGCTCGGCAAGCTGCTTCCAATTCTGCCTGTTCGTTCTACAACCTTCCAGCAGGGGGGAGCAGTACTCTGAGAAACCTGTCAGCGCCTGTTCACACAAGCACGTGGCAAGAGAGCAGAAGGACAATCAATAAACAGTTATCACTGATGAAGTCGAATAGATAACCCCCCCCCCCCCCCCCCCAAAAAAAAAAAAATCTGTCATCATTTACTCATATTTTAAAGAATGTTGTGTTCCAGACAAAATTTCATCAGTCATATTTCAAAATATAAGAGATGAATACAAGTTTAGAATGACATGAAGATGAGTACATGAGTTAAAACACCCACACAGGTTGAGGTATTTATAATACACACACCCAACCAATGATGATCCACAAAAAAGCAGTTAGTGATATAATAATAAAAAAAAATCAATCAGTATGGCTTGAAACTAAATGTACGTTAAAATTAAAACTTGTGTGATTTGCATTTCACATCAGACACCAAACCGGTAGGGCCACACCATTGGTTAAGCCAAGGTGTTTTTTTGGATGGTTGAGATACTTTTAAAATTAGCACCGATATTAAATATAAATGACAAAAGAAAATATTATTTACCTCGTATAACTGTGTACAAATGGCATCAATAAAAGACACTTGCATGCTGGGAATTTTATCCTGTTTCTCCCTGTTCATCAGATCCTTGGAAGAATCAAGTCACATGGTTAGTAATTTTATCCCATCCTCCAGAGAGTTAATGACCTGGTTCTAAAGTGCCCCAGTCTTCTAAAACTTATAATACATTTTTTTTCCATAGAGTAAGTAAAGAGCTTACAATAGGTTCAATGTTTAGCTCTCGCCGCTCCTTATCACCTTGTTCAAAGAACTCTGTGGCAACCAATTCTGCTATCTGTTGAAACATAAATAAATGGAAATTACTGAATTGGTTCTTCCTTTTATTGAACAAAATTTTCAATATTTTACACCCTCACAGATTTGCTTATTAATGCCATCTGCAATATTTAGGGTTAGGGATTTGTTATACAGGCGCATCTCAATAAATTAGAATGTCGTGGAAAAGATCAAATTGTGAAACTTGTGTATTAAATAAATTCAATGCACACAGACTGAAGTAGTTTAAGTCTTTGGTTCTTTTAATTGTGATGATTTTGGCTCACAATTAATAAAAACCCACCAATTAATGTCAACAAATTAGAATACTTCATAAAACCAATAAAAAAATGTTTAGTGAATTGTTGGCCTTCTGGAAAGTATGTTCACTTACTGTACATGTACTCAGTACTTGGTAAAGGCTCCTTTTGCTTAAATTACTGCCTCAGTTCACTGTGCCATGGAGGTGATCAGTTTGTGGCACTGCTGAGGTGGTATGGAAGCCCAGGTTTCTTTTACAGTGGCCTTCAGCTCATCTGCATTTTTTTGGTCTTTTTTCTTCATCTTAACATAATACCCCATATATTCTCTCCAGGTTCAGGTCTGGTGAGTTTGCTGACCAGTCAAGCACACAAACACCATGGTCATTTAACCTGCTTTAGGTGCTTTTGGCAGTGTGGGCAGCCAAAGTTCTGCTGGAAAATGAAATCAGCATTTTTAAAAAGCTTGTCAGCAGAAGGAAGCATGAAGTGCTCCAAAACTGATTGGTAAATGGGTGCAGTGACTTTGGTTTTCAAAAAACACAATGGACCAACACCAGCAGATGAAATTGCACCCAAAATCATCACAGACTGTGGAAACTGAACACTGGACTTAAAACAACTTGGGCTATTATCTTCTGCACCCTCCCTCCAGAATCTCTAGGACCTTGGTTTCCAAATTAAAGCTGCGGTAGGGAACTTTTGCCGCTCTAGCGGTTAATAAACAGAAATGCTTGCATCTTGCGGAAGAACATTGTAGCCGGAGCTACTTCTATCTGTTTATGTCAATGAAGAATCACAAAGGTACTGGGTTACTCCGCCCCGGTACCACGGAAGCAATCTGAAGTAGTCTGAATATAAACACTTATTATAGGTGCACCCTAGTGATTCAGGACAAGCTAAAAACACGGTTTGGAAAATGGATTCATGGTATACTCGCTTATTATATACATTTTTCTACATTTTGAAAACAAACAAAGTTACGGACCGCAGCTCTGATTGGTTGGTTCTTAACCGTAACTGCAAAAGGCAATAGGACCACTGGGAGGAGCCAGAGGAGCTTGATTTTTTCACAGATTATCGGTCTCATATTCTACTGCCAGGACATAATGACAGGTTTAACAAATATGTAAAAAATATATTTTTACAAAAGTTACCTACTGCAGCTTTAAATACAAAACGTCTGAAAAGATGACTTTGGACCACTGGGCAACAGTCCAGTTCTTCTTCTCCTTAGCCCAGGTAAGACACCTCTGACATTTTCTGTGGTTCAGGAGTGACCTAACAAGAGGAATACGACAACTGTAGACAAATTCCTTGGCACGTCTGTATGCCTTGACCCCAGGCTCAGTCCATTCCTTGTGAAGTTCACTCAAATTCTTGAATAGATTTTGCTTGACAATCCTCATAAGGCTGCGGTTCTCTCGGTTGCTTTTGCATCTTTTTCTTCCACACTCTTTCCTTCCACTCAACTTTCTGTTAAAATGCTTGGATAAAGCACTCTGTGAACAGCCAGCTACTTTGGCAATGAATGTTTGTGGCCTACCCTCCCTGTGAAAAGTGTCAATGATTGTCCTCTGGACAATTGTCAGATCAGCAGTCTTCCCCATGATTGTGTAGCCTAGTGAACCAAAGTCAGAGACCATTTTGAAGGTTCAGGAAACCTTTGCAGATGTTTTGAGTCGATTGGCATATCACCATATTCTAATTTGTTGAGACAGTAAATTGGTGGGTTTTTGTTAACCCTTTTGATCAGCAGTGGATTACACACAGGATTACACTAAAGGATTACACACAGTGGTGTGATCAGTCTTGGCTGGTCCCTGAAGTGTACGATCACACCGGTGTGATTAGAACTTTCAGTGCATCACGTCATCAACTGCTAAATTTAAATCTGCTTTCGCGCTTTGACTGGCGCAGAACCTGATTCGGACACGCTGAGTGCTTGTCATATTATCACACATATTCAGTATTTTCAACCATTTAATGCTCATTTAAAGTTTCACATGCGTACTAGCAAAAACGTACATTTACAGTTTGTAAAATTTACGCTGATGTCTTTGGAAATGGCAATAATGATTCTTACAAATATAATCTGACAACATGTTTTAATTGATATCATATACAGATTGTGTAGGTAACTGAAATTTACTCTGCTCTTCTCCCAGTTTACCGCGGGAGGAGAGGATGAATTTAAATGTTGTAAATCCCAGAGCTCGGATTCAGCACAAACTAACATGGCGGCGCCTATCATCTGGTATAGATCAACTAACACAGTCGATATAAAAGTGTTTAAACTACCAAATATGTTTACTTGCGCACATTTCAGAATCAGAATATCAGATATTTCATAATATTGTGAGAATGTTTTGGGAAAATTTTTAATAAAGCAGGAAAAACTAAATGACAAGCATGATGCGTCACCATGGAAACAATAAGGTGATCTAAAAAAAAACAAAAAACTCACGCCTGATTTTCAGCTAGAATATTTTAAACTCACGTGTGAAATGGTCAAAATTAAAATGTGAGCATTCAATTAAAAGAATGCATTGAATTTATTTAATACACAAGTTTCACAATTTGAGTTGAATTACTGAAATAAATGAACTTTTCCACAACAGTCTAATTTATTGAGATGCACCTGTATATGATACCGGGAAGTTTTGCAATGGATATCTGGCTGCATTTAAAATGTAATAGTGTGAATGCTCAATATGTGCTGTATGTTTTAACTGTAGTATGTGAATATGTGCATATCCATATCTTATTTCTGAAAAGATTCATAGTAACAAGGTACTTCATTTTTATTTACTATAGCCTGTTTTCCATACAGTAAATAATATGTCTGTCTATAGGTCATGAGTTTGCATAATTGTTAACGCAACATGTTCTTTGTTATGTTTTATGAGAGTGTGAAGGTCCAAACTATGGTAATTTAGGTTAAACTGAGTAGGACTGCAGCAACACCTCCACCCTCTGCAAATCGGCAAACAAGCTTGTTAATTACTGAAGAGAGAGAAAATTAATGGAAGAGAGATGGTGGCGATGATATCATAAACTATGGAAGCAAGAGTAGAGGAATAGGAGTGCATACAATGTGCTTTTAATTTGGAAAACAACTGGATGGAATGTGTTAAACCAATTTAAGGTTAGAAACATTGTCTATATAAAGGAACAAAAGAAGTTAAATACTTTACATTAATAAAGTTACATAATGGCAAAGTTTCTACAAATCACTATTCACTGAACACAATAACGCTTATATTATGGATAAACATTTCACAAGCAATTGTAAGTCCTTGTGCTTCTGTGCTGATTTTATGTGTGAGCTTTGAAAGTGGGCTTTTACTGTAAATGTAATCATATTTATCCTTGCATGTTTACCTTCTTCTGTACTGGCCAGGGTTTTGTAATAGCAGAGATATCACATGCTGTCATCAGCATCGACCTACAGAAGACATAAAACATCATAAAGAAATATATACAACTGACTCAAACATAAACACATTCCTCTTTCCTGAATGTTTGACACTCACTTTAGCAGATCTCTGTGATAATCGTCTTCCCATACAAACTGACTGTTCTTAGCCAGCTCAAAGAATTCTGTTCTTTTCCTGTAAAAACAAAGACAGCATTATGAACAAATAACAAGAAACCGATAGAAATGAATTAGCTACTGTATATAGCTCATTAAATAGCTAAATACAAGTACAAATGTATAAATACATTTTGTAGGTTTCTAAAAGCAACTTTGACTCCACTGTATATGACATCTGGTACCTACTTCATGTAGAGAGCCAGGTCAGTGGCCAAAATAGCCTTCTCAATCATCTTCAATGTTGCCTTGTACTCATCCAGAGACAGACCGCTCAGAATCTGATTACCCTGAGAGAGAGAGACAGTAGGAATGAAAGAAAACAACCTTTTGTCTATATTATTATGTCAAGATATATGGAAGCGGATGAATGCAGTTATAATGAAAACCTTACATGGTTATTTATTTGAGGGTATTTATGTAAAATGAGGGGTCTCTTATTTATAAAAAAAAGCTGGTAAAATATATAACACAATTTTGTAATAACTAAACCGACTATGTGTGATTTTTAAATTGTGTTCTTTAAATATTCACACAGTATACACTTAAAATAAAGGGGGCGGGGTGCAGTAATGAAATATTTGGGGTTACCGAAAGATCCTTCCAATTTTAATATAAAATTTTATTAGTGTGAAGACATTTTTAGAATTCCCAAGTACCTCCTTCAAATATCTTCACACATTTCATCATTTGACAGTGTACAAGTAACTGCACATCCCATCAAAAAGATTCATAATTTGAGGTAGCATATCTTTACCGTGTATATGTTATATGCCATTTTATATATATTAAAAGATTGTTTAAATCACCAACCTTAAGTATGGGCTAATAGAGAAGCTTTATTTCAACAAATGCTACAGTATATTTCAGGCAAAGCCAGGCAACCATGGGATAAGGTCAGCATGTTGAAATAACAACATCAAGCCCCTTGACAATGAGAAAATCATGGTCCCAGGCTTTCTTATTCAGTTTGCTGTATGTGAATGAGAGTAATTACTCCCTGTGTAAATGCGATTTGAACAGCTAATTGTTTCCTAAGATACAGATTGTTATTACCTGTTAAATAAGACATTACTTTTAAAAGCTTTTCTGGATTTACAGTGCAGGAGTGAATTACTCTCAATTAGATTAATGAGATGTTTAAAACTCTCATATACTCACTGGACTGTTGAGTATCATAAGACACTGGTCAAAATGATGGTGCTCCATTGTGGAGTGGCAGTACAGCTGGGCCAAGGGATGGTCACTTCTGTGAAAGCAGTCAAATATGCTGCATCATTCTCATTTTTACATCCATCATGTTGCTAACACAAGCTGATACACCAACCTAAAGTCAATACAAACCTTTTGATGTAGGAGTTGTTGACACCTCTGTGGTCCAAATCATGGCTCAGTGTTGCAATCATTAAAGCTAAAACCTCCAGATCGCTCAGATTACTCTGTAAAGTGAAAACACTGCTTTACAAAATTATCATTCTTCTATGTGATTGGTTAATGCAATGAAAAGCACTGCAAAATATAGCCATGATAAAACAAACACAGTCATATGTAAATCTGAATAACTGTTATTACTTTCCGTTAAACAGGCAAAATAAATCCAATTAGATTTTACCTGGCATGTCAAAACAAGACTTAACTAGTTAAAAACTCAACAGACTGTTCCTGATAGACTTTTACTATTTCAAAGAAAGCATTCCTTTTCCATCAGTCTAAAACAAGTATATAAATGCAAATGATTAACGACCACTGTAAACAACAGAAGACATTTATAGTGGAACGCATAATAAAACTGTTCTGCTAGTTGCATTTTTGCTTATAACTATAAACTGCCTAAAGTTTTTTGACATTTTCAAAAGAGCAATTACTACAAAATAAAAAGAATAACACATAAAATGCTGTACAATAATCTTTTTAATAATTGTTTTTAATCATTACTACTTGTGCTAGGAGCCTTTGATCCAGAATTGTACACCTTAATATAAAGATAAGCAAGCTTATATCCTAGTTACTGTTTAGTTACATGACAAACACGCTATGTGTTAATAGGATTTAGTATGGTTACTGATTTATGCTATGCTAGACTGAAATCAGTTTGTATGCCAGATGCCACAATGCTGATGTGACCCTTGCCTGTGCTGTGTTTGTTATCAGAGTCACTGACCTGAAACCGCCCAGACTTCAGCACAGCAAACATGCACTGGGAGGTGTTGAAGGCATGTCGCCAGTTGTGGTAGACCACATTCTTCCTGTAGTTCTTCTTTACGCTTAAGATCCACTGACACAGACTCTGAAACAAGGATAACAGTTATTTTTATAGGTATAAAGATTAGCCTGTATAAAATTTAGTGCTTCAGGATTAAATAAAAAAATATATATTATTAATTAATCTAAAATCCAGAAATTTACGGAGCCCATGTTTGAACCATGAGAACATGGTTGTGAAAAAAAAGAAAAAAGAAAATTAGGGTGCAAGGTAAATAAAAAAAACATTTTCTCTCGCAAAGATATTTGTGTTCCCTCACACAACATTTGTGTTCTCTTGCAAAGTTATTTTGCATTCCCTTACAAAAAACTTTGTATTCTCTTGCAAAACCGTTTGAGTTCGGACAAACATTTCTTGTTTACTGTGCAGCTTGTAAATTAGAGGTTCATACAGCTTGTACATGCACAATGGAGCAATTCATGGAGTTTTATTTTAATTAATACAGTCAGCTTTGCTTATAGTTTAAGGCACGGATTTGGGACATTCTAAAACACTTAATATGGCTTAATGTACTATAACAGTGCCATTGGTGGCACAATTCAGTATTAGGCCTAATAAACACTATTAGGCAATATTAATTGCAATATTAATAACCTTATTAATAGCATTACTATTAATAACATTGCATTATGGCTATCTGCTTTATTAACAGACAGCATTACTATTAATAAAGCAGATAGCCATAATGCAATGTTTCTCCCCAATAGAATAGCGTCAGTCTACAGAAAATGATAAAAGGATGCTAATGGACAAAGACAGAATACGAGAAAAAACTAAATATGGTTAACAGTTTATTGATAAAATATAACCTATTATTCACAGGAAAGCAGACAAGACTAGAATAGCTATAAATAAGCCTAAATCTAATTTAAAGTGAAACTGAAAATATTGGCTCACATTCCACTCTCGATTAGCACAAATCCAAATGTTTCCATATTTGCAATGTATTTGAAGCTAAACCATTATTTATCAAATGAACTGGACTTTGTATGATCCAATATCGACAGGAAAAAAAATAATGAACAAAAATGTGCCTTCCTGGGGCTCACGCTCTATGGCACAGGCTATGATACAAATTATTTAAATTGACTGTGTAAAATGTAATCTGTATTACAAAAAATGTAATCTGAACAGGCCGCACTGATTGCAATGAATATGTGCACATGAGGTGGCGGCACTATCACATTTCTGAAACATAAAACACTCTGTCACTTACAGTAGTGCATGATTATAAAATATAAAAGATGATTAGAAATTTTATAACGCGAACACTGTTACGTTCTAATTTCGCTCTGGAACCTACGAGAATACAATTTTCCCTGAATATCCAAGACTGCATATGTTGCAATGATTTTATATAACAAAAAAGGCAATATTAAGTGTCCATTTTACATTTTAAATGTAGCCTACATTTTAAACATAATATTGTCAATATTGTTTGTTATATTTGATAACAAAATAATAGTTCCAATGAAAGCCACAACAGAACTGGTGTTGGTCTCCAAGCAACAGCTGTGTTTCGTTAGTGAACGAATCTGCAGCTTTGAATGATTCAGAGAGTCAGTACTGATTAATACACCTTTCATTACTACAAATATTTGCTTCATTACTGAATGAAGGAATTAATGCTTCACCTTGCTCATTAGACAGTGACTTGCCGCCACCTACAGACGATCGATTTTTAAATCTACATTTATCACTTAGTTTCGCCATCATTTATAACTTTATTATATTAATAATACACTTAAAGGAATGTCAAGAATATGACATAAAACATGACATACAATTAATAAGACTCGAAAAACTTTTACTTTATAACAGTAAAAATGCACCTGTAAATCAAATTAAGGGGGCAAATATTGTCCCTTAATGGAAAAGGTCTGACTGCAGTCTTAGTGGGGGTGATCAAAAGAATGTTAGGCTAAGTATGTCTGTCAATAGCCGTGTTTCCACTGTCAAACTTAAACCGGGCGTGCTAGTACGTGCCAGGGCCAGTCACGTTTCCACTGTCACTTCCAGGGCTTGATCGTGCCTCTTTGTGGCTTCCCCGGGGCCAACGGCCGGGGTTTTTTGGCCCGACGAAAACCTTGGGCCAAAGCGGGCCAGCTGGGGTAGAGGAGTGGTTATGAACAAAGGCAGAGTTTCTCCGCAACTGGAGAGCTCAGCGCTGCAGATCATTTCAGAAAAATAAAAGCTTTAACATTATTAGTAATAAATACTTTTTAAAATAAGTTGATATCAAAACTCACTCTTAGTCAGCAGCGAGTGTTTAAAATAACTTGATCTGATGTGGATTATGATCACCATACAAGGCAGTAATATTTAAAAACGATGTAAAAGACTATGCACGATAAACATTAACAAACTCACTTTCAGTCGGCAGCGTGTGTTTGTAATAATTTGATCCGATGTGGATTATAATCACAATAATCTCTATCACAATCATGTATTCATTTAGTAACTTATATTATCTGTCATAAGTCTTGTTTCGAGAGTTTAGCTCAAAAACATCATAAGTTTAGATCATAAAAATATAATAATGTTTTTTTTTTTTGTTCGGGAGCTTTTAGAAAAATAGAAAGATTATCATTCATTCTTAATGTGACGTATAGGTTACTGTGGCTACAAATAAACAGAAACGGACTCGACTGAATAAGCAGGCTATTTTTACAAGTGTTTAAAATGAATAAAATACAAATCCATTTATTTCTGTGTGATTTAATTTTGAGTCCTGTTAAATTAATTAATTATGATCAATGTATCACTTAATTCAACCGCCCTTGTTAATCTCAAAGATGGAGCAGTTCATTGTAAACCCAGCTATCATAAAGTGGTACATATTTTTTTAACTGATAGAACTCAGTGTGTAAAAGTAAACAATTGTCTTTCACAACTAAAGAATATTAGCACAGGTGTTCCACAAGGCTGTGTCAGTTCACCAATTATTTTTACACTTTTTACAAATGAATGTTCAAGTAAGCATTCAAAAAAACTACGACACACAGCCATCGTAAGTCTTGTTTATGGAGATGATAATATAGGAAACATCTACCAGTCCGAAATAAGCCAGTTTGTCGACTGGTGTGATAAAAAAATGATTTAATATTAAATATAAAGAAAATGGAGGATATTATATTTGATCCAAAATGTATAGGTGACCATTGCCAAGTGGTCATTCTTGACCGAAACTGTACTTCTTATGTAGATTACGTTTTTATGGATTTAATAAGAAAATCATGATGTTGTTTTACAAAGCTTTTTTAGAAAGCATAGTTAGGTATGGTGTCGCAGTATGGTTTGGAAACCTAACTATACAGCTTAAATCTAAATTAGCACACCTGGTGTTGACAGCGCAAAAAACTGTTGGACATGAAGATTATTTGAATCTTTAACATTTATATGAGAATTGCATTCTGAATCAGATACAGAAAATCATGGGGGACCAAACTCACTTCTTGCATTCACAGTATGAAATGCTCCCCTCCAGTAGAAGATATAGAGTCCCTATGTATAAATTTAATAGGTATAAGAATTATTTTGTGCCTGTATCTGTACGAATGCAGAATAACAGCTTATCTTATTTATTTTAAATTTGTAAGTCTTAATTTAACTTTTTAATTATTTTATTTCTTGTATGTATATGCAGCAACGTAGTCCACAACAAATTTCCTTTCGAAGACAATAAATTACACTACTACTAAAATAACAATGTTGTAGAATTTGTGGAATCTTTTCTAGTCCTTAAAAATGGAAAGGTAATTACTCATCTATTATTATTGAATTAAACTGAATCGCTCTGAATAAAACAGGATGTTAAGGTGGGATTTAGACTGAGATGTATCTAAAGTCATGAAGATATCAGAATTAGCCCAATTTACTTTTTAAATTCAAATTCCTAGTCTGATGTACAATTCAATCTTTAATCATTCAACAAAAGGTAAGGTCACATGGGCAAAGGGTTAATTTTAACTAATATCTAAATTGTTATTTATCTCTTTTTACCAAACTCACTTTTAAGTGTTGCTTCATTCTGGTATGTAATGCCAACATTTTCTTTTTTTTTTCTTTATTTAGATATCTATCCACATTGAAATGGGTTGTGAATAATAAAGTAACATAGGTTGTTATTTCATGTTCACTTGAATCCCAATATTTTATTAAGTAAATTTTTAAGTATTTTATTTATTTATTTTACATTCCATTATTTCATTTTTGTTTTATTTTGTTGATATATTTGTTGTTGGACATCATCATGGAAAAATGATTCTTGCCAGAGTCAATGCTTTTTGATAATTATGTTATGATTATTTTCATCCAGCCGTCCATTCTCGCCTATCCCAGCGTCTCTGGCCACAGGAGAGGGACACAGATGGCTAGTCCATCAGAGGGCTTTTATTTCTTATTTCTAAAAGTATCCTATACACAAAGGTATTTAAAAACTAAGATTAATTTACCCTGGAATCAAAAGCATCCAAAAATATGAGGGTTACCAAGATAAATTTAGGAGATCATGTAATATCAACAAAACAGATCATTCTAGGCCACTGACAACTAGTGACACAGTGGCACTGACATTCATGCCAAAAGTGCATTTCATTTATTTAGGTTTAAAACATGTGAACCGGTGTACGTTTAAACTTTAAAAGTTTGATTAGACTAGATACTTTTAAGACACAAATTCTTTACACAGTCCTGATAAACTAAGTAAACTTCACACAGGTAACATGATTAATTTCTCCAATAAAATGTCAGTCTGGTGGAATGTATGCCTGTGTGCTTTGTTCTGTTGACATATGATATCTATATTATCAGAGTAGCCTGTGATTGATCAGTCTGCACTGTGGTGGCCAGACATGGGGACTTGTGACTTGGTGACTTGGACTCGAGTCGACTCGAGTCGCTATTTTTAGGACTTGAGACTTGACTCGGACTTGGAAGTTAAAGACTCGGGACTTGACTTGACTTGAGACACGATGACTTGAATGACTTGAGTGTTAATCACATCATGTTTTCATTTTGAATATAAAATATATAAATTATTTTTTTAAATAAAGTTGATTACTCAGCTGGAGCGCAGGCTGAGAATAGCGTCGTGACTGGATCAGGACACTATCATCAGTCATGCCCTCTCTACCTTACACACACCACGCCCACTTAAATCAGATATTACATCACATCAACATGTCAGCCTGAGAGGTACCCAGGGTCATCGCTTTTGTCTTCAATAGTTCGCGCCTAAAAACGCGTGGAAAACGCTAGTCGCGCCGCTTTCTACTTTCCAAAGCGCTCGGGCAGAAGTGCTCCTGGGGCGTCTGTCGTTGCTAAGCATCCATGACCATGACACGCTCTCTCTCAACGAAGATGCGGAAATTTCAGCAAAGGATAAATGGATTTGCAGCACTAAAAATCGCTCGCAGTAGCTCTGCTACTAAATTCATTTCAAAATCCATATACAGCTATGAACATCTGTTTCTTCATCTTAGCTGAGCTTTCAACGTTGATACGAGAAAGGATGAAGCTGATTGGTTAGTTATTGTCACATGACCTGCGGTGCGCTTGCGGCATTCTGAAAAGTTTAGATGTTGAGCGCGTTGCTTCCATTATGAGCGCGCATACCGCGCGCCTACATTGGAAATAACGAACTTGCGCGCACAAAAGACGTGATGTGAACAGCCCCTAATGATCCGCTAGCAGGCCGTCAAAAAAACGCATTCCAGGGGCGGCGCTAGGGTTGGGCTAAGGTGGCATATGCCCCGAATATTTTGTTACCTTGTCTTTCTCATAGAGCAAAACAATTAATCAGAAAAACAAATGTAGCTGCCGCGATTACCCAATCATGACAAGTGCATATTACAGAAATATATATATATATATATATATATATATATATATATATATATATATATATATATATATATATATATATAGTACAGAATATAAATATGACGTATTTTAAGTTGTTTCATACTTTTTTGTTATGTACAGTACAGACCAAAAGTTTGGACACACCTTCTCATTCAAAGAGTTTTCTTTATTTTCATGACTATGTAAATTGTAGAGTCACACTGAAGGCATCAAGGGCTATTTGAGCAAGAAGGAGAGTGATGGGGTGCTGCGCCAGATGACCTGGCCTCCACAGTCACCGGACCTGAACCCAATCCAGATGGTTTAGGGGTGAGCCGGACCGCAGACAGAAGGCAAAAGGGCCAACAAGTGCTAAGCATCTCTCAGGGAACTCCTTCAAGACTGTTGGAAGACCATTTCAGGTGACTACCTCTTGAAGCTCATCAAGAGAATGCCAAGAGTGTGCAAAGCAGTAATCAAAGCAAAAGGTGGCTACTTTGAAGAACCTAGAATATGACATATTTTCGGTTGTTTCACACTTTTTTGTTATGTATATAATACCACATGTGTTAATTCATAGTTTTGATGCCTTCAGTGTGAATCTACAATTTTCAGTCATGAAAATAAAGAAACCTCTTTGAATAAGAAGGTGTGTCCAAACTTTTGGTCTGTACTGTACAAAACAAAAAAGTATGAAGCAACTGAAAATACATCATATTTATATTCTATACTCTGAGAGAGAGAGAGAGAGAGAGAGAGTGTGTGTGTGTGTGTGAGAGAGAGAGAGAGAGAGCGGAGAAATGTTACAGTTTAATGTTGTATGTAAACTGTGTTTGAGAGAGAGAGAGAGAGAGAGAGAGAGAGAGAGAGAGGTGTTCAGAGAGGAGTCTGTTGGATGTTTAGTTTTATGGACTCAATGTTGAAAATGTAAAACATTTCAAACACTGTTGGCAGAAGTGAAAAATAAATAATTTTAGGAAGTTACAATTTTGTTTGATTCCATGATGTATTTTACTGAACATGAGTATTTACAATACAAATCCAAATTATTTTAATTTACTGACAGTTACTTATATCTTGTCTTTTAACTTTATTAAGATCAGATTCTGCAGGTAAAATAACAATATTAAGGTGACTTGACTTGGACTTGACTTGACATAGCTTGTGACTTGACTTGACTTGACTTGCCCAAGAAAAAAATACTTGGGACTTACTTGAGACTTGAAGGTTAAGACTTGAGACTTACTTGAGACTTGCACATGTGTGACTTGGTCCCATCTCTGGTGGTGGCCTCTAGTAGACCTGCTTTCATTCACTCAGTCAGGGGTAAGTCACACCCAGAAAACCAATAAAAAAAGGAGACTTCATGTCCTGCCAGGAAGATGACTTGCCTAAAACTGAAGGCCATAAAAGGAGCTTGTTGCAGCCGGTCAAACACACAGTGAAGCCTGATGTTTTGCTTTAATAGACAGCTGAACCTGATCTGGTAATTACAGTTCAAACTGCATGAGAAAGAGGACTGTTCTTCATTTTCTTCTTTGTGAGGGTTTATTGAATGGATTCCACAGAGTTATTTGCAACATTTATTTATAGTTGAGCAAAAAGATTGCTTTTGCTCAACTTTTGGCTTCAGATATACTATTATACATAGAGAAAATAGAGAAAAGAAAATAAATAAATATATATATATATATATATATATATATATATATATATATATATATATATATATATATATATATATATATATATATTTTTTTTTTTTATATATATATATTTACATATGTTTAAGGGCTATTCCACCCAAAAATTCTGCCATCATTTACTCACCATCATGTCTTCTGTGGAACACATACAAAATATATTTGAAAGAATATTGGTAACCAAACAGTTTCGGTTCCCATTGACTCAGGTTTTATTTTTTTTGTCCATACAATATAAGTCAGTGGAAACCAAAACTATTTAGTTCTTCAAAATATTGTCTTTTACATTCCACAAAAGAAAGAAAGATTACGAGTAAAAGATTTTCATTTCTGGGTGGATTATCCCTCAGGTGTTGTGGGTAGTTGCCAGAGAATGGTGGCTATGTATTGTGATTGCTAAGGTTTCCTGATTTTAGCACTCTTATGTGGTTGCTTAGGCATCATGGCTTAATCAGTGGATTGCAGTGATTTTAGAGGGGAATTGTTAGGCACGAGTTGTGGGGTTAGGTGTTCTAAAACACAGTTATTACATATAAAAATTGAAGTTGAAAATAGAGCAAAGATTACAAGATTACAATTTTTACAAGGAAATAGTGTTTCAGTCTTTACACTTCAAAAAGTTTTTAGTTCAATGTGTTACTTGCTTAGTTTCTTTGTAATAATTTGTGTAATTTACTAGCAGTGTCTGAGTGATTTTGTTACAGTAAATCTGGCAAAGGTTTATAAACTAAAACACACTGCAATGGTAAAACTAATGCAATGAGTTCACAGGGTTTTGTTTTTTATTTTTTGTAGAAATGCACCATGACATAACGCTTTTGTCAGTGGTTGCCAAGTTGCTCTGAAGTGGTTACGGTGTTCAGAGAGGTTATTTAGTCCATAATGCAGTTCTTTAGAGTGTAATGGGTGCTTGCTAGGTGGGTTCTACTTGACCCAGGTCAAATAAGCTCATCCCCAACGCCCAAGTCTTTTTGATATTTGGATCCCTATATGGCTGTTCATATTCAGCATAAGTCTATCCATCTGTTTTTCATCCAGTGAAATTAGTCCAAGAAATACCTCCCCACATTAAAACATGACTTGGAGGTATTATTCAAGACAAACTTGAGACGAGTTAAGAGCTTTAGTGTTGTAATGAGGCTTATGGGTCTGTACAAACACTGAACCCCAAGAATAAGAAATAATGTATAACACTACTACTAATAAACAAAGTCTAAGCAGATACCTTGTACTTCATCTGAAAATTCTGCACAAGCTTAAGGTCCACAAACATACGGATGGTTGCTTGGGTCGTCTCAGCATCTGTCAGGTCAAAATCACTGAAGCTGAAGTCCAGTAGTCTGAGAGATTGAGCAGAGGGAATCGTAGCCGCCTGTGAAGTTAGTACAGGCAGATATTTACATTACACCTTGAAACTCAAAAATGATTTTTTTTTTCACAAACAATCAGTTGCTGTCTTAATCTGTAAACATACACACACACATCTGAACAATCACACTACTTCACTCACTCAACAGACAACCAAACTAAAAGGAAAGATATCACTGACTGTCAGGCATAAATAATCAATGAGCTGCGATCAGCATAGTTTGCAGTGCACAGGAAGAGCACTCGTGCTGCACTTGATTTGTCTTCTCTTGCTGAAAATGGTTCAACAGATAATGCAAGGCACGTAAATAGTGACTCTCTTCCTCTCTCCTGTTGTTTTTATCTACTTAAGTAGAGAAAAAGAAACCACAATCACCTGCAGAGATAACATATTTTTTACATCTGTTTATTATTAACTACAATTCAGGTATTATTGGTTAATGTCCTATTCCATCATACACAAAATTAAGCATATGTTCAGGTGTTTATACATGCCTTGTGAATTATGCAAACAATGGTAAATCTGCATGCTGACCTTAGCTTTCATAAGAGTAATTGGTGTAATTAGCAAACAAATTACTCTCAATTGAAGCAGAAATTCTGCCTCTGTCCATGTCTTAATTGCCTGATTACTCTCACAGGCCTAATCAGAGCAGGCTTTCCATATCGACAGCTGAAAGTGCTGTATCCAAGCAACCTGTGCTCTCTGGGAAATTCCCAGAGGCTATCTGAAGATAGAAAATTTCTGTTTTCTTTACGAACGCTATGAAGAATAAGACTCAACTGAAGCAATATGCTATGAAAGACAGCAATTTTAGCATGGATTTGAGGTTTTCGTCAACAACACAAAGTGTTTTTAAAAGTGATATGATATGATACAATACAAAACACAACTGAGTTTGGGAGTTTGGCAAACTACTTTAAAAATACAGCTTTCCAGGCTACAAGATACACATATGTTACTCTGTTATGTGCTCGTATGTTATCTTAAATGAATTTAACTTTCCAACATATGAAATAAATGTTGATTCTCCGCGTTGCTGGGCAGTAAGATGTTTGTCAATTTGTGCTAATGAAAATGTAGTTAACTTAGTAGGGTTGCTAATTTTAAGATACTTCTCAGCATTTTGCACTTTCCAAATACCTATAATAACCTATGGCTCATCCAATCAGATTTGAAATATCTTTTTCATAAATTGATATTCCAACATTGTGGTTTGAATGACACATTCAAGATGATGATGGTCTATTTCGATATGAAATGATGAGAAATTGCAATTTACCGCAGTTACCTGGAGCGCCCGCGTCTCTTCCTCTGCAGCTGAGGCATGATAAGAGAGGACCTGCATAATATTCACACACAGCCCACATTAAATTAATGGGTTTGTGAAGTTTCTGTTTTAAGATCATACTGAATGCAGAATAAAACATACTCAAATGAGATCAGCTGACAATGGTACACACTGTTTAAAGTCTTATATATATAATAGTGCTGGGTGATGGAGAATGTAAAGTGAGGATTATGACAATGTGAAGTGCAGGCATTGTGTCAGCTGCAGGGGACAGCATTCCACCAGTGCTTCTGACTGTGACAGCTCCAGAAGGGTGGGATAAAATAAAATAGATGAGTGGGAAGCCTATCTGTAGCAGCAGATTAAAGGGGTTTAAAATCTTTTAAAATATGAGTTTAAAATACTACAAAAAGTAAAACGCAAAATATCTTCCTCAGTCCAAAAAGAGCATTTATTTAAAGGGGAAAAATAAAATGCTAAAAAATAGATTTGACTACTTACGTTGATGTTAGCTGCCATAATTTATTTTGCTATAGCATTTTTTAAATTAGTAAATGTATGAAATCACACTGACCTCAAGTGTGACCTCTTGCTTAGCCATTGCTCTTTCCACTGCTTCGTACATCTGTGTGTTCTGGATTCCCAGTCCGCAAAATATAGCAAAGGCCTCTAGAAACTGCTCATCATTCCTATTAAAGGCTTTTACCTGGCCTGAAGCTTCATCCATCTTATTGACCAACTGGCAGACACCTGCATTTAGAGGTAAAAAAAAAAGACCACAAGAGCGTTAACATTTTTGTATACTCATTATTAAAGTACAACAGGGATCATTTAATTATGTATATATTGTATCCAAAAAGTTTCTGTACTGTACTTTTCAATCTATTTTCCATTTATGGTAACACTTTAGTATAGGGACCAATTCTCACAATTAACTAGCTGCTTATTAGCATGCATATTATTAACATATTGACAGTTTATTAATACTTATAAAGAACATATTCTGCATGACCATATGCTACATCCCTAATCCTACCCAAATTGTTAAACTGAAATACTTTCCTATTAATAATTAGCAAATTAAGAGTTTATTGAGGCAAAGGTTGTAGACAATGTTTTTTTAATAGTCAGAATTAAACCTTAAAATAATGTGTGACCCCATTTACTTTTATTATATGAAAAAAAGTGTCCAGGAGCTTCATTATAAATTCACTTCTCATGTTCCATGAAAGAAATCAATACATTAATATGGGTTTAGAAAAAAATGAGGGTGAACAGATTTGAGATCATTACATGGTTTATCAACTTGGTCTATCAGCTTAGTCTCAACTTAAAGGGATAGTTCATGCAAAAATTAAAATGTGATGTTTATCTGCTTACCCCCAGAGCATCCAAGATGTAGATGACTTTGTTTCTTCAGTAGAACACAAACAAAGATCTTTAACTCAAACCGTTGCAGTCTGTCAGTCATATAACGGAAGTAAAAAGACTCAAAAAGACGACATGAATGCACTCAGGACATGTCAGAATTTGTGGTGAATCAAAGGTAAATAACTATATAAATACTGTTCAGTTTCTTGCACAGACCGATCGTTTTTGTGTCTTTACACATTAATGTATCGTCAAGAGCCAATGGGTTTAATTGTTTTGTTTTGTTGTTTTTTTTACTCTCAAAGCCGTGATTCCTATTCACTTCCATTATATGACTGACAGACTTCAACGGTTTGAGTTAAATTATTTTGTTTGTGTTCTACTGAAGAAACAAAGTCACCTACATCTTGGAAGTCCTGTGGTTAAGCAAATAAACATAAAATTTTCATTTTTGGGTGAATTATACCTTTAATTTGTATTCACTGTTATTTCTATTTACTATTGTTTGGTGTAGAGGCTGATAAAAATGATAAAGTAATCGATTAAAAAACAGAAAGCCTTGGATTTATTTTTAACATGAATGACTCAGGGAGCATACAATAGAAAATATTAACCCTTCAAACCCTGAAAATGACCACCTAAATTATTCTAATCAATTCAGACTTTCATTATAGGACTTACTGATCTGTGCACTTGAATTTGAACAGCACCATTGTTTAGCAACTTGATGTCAATTAAAAATGCATGAGAAATTATAAAATAGGAGATGGACTTTTTGTTTTGAAATGTACTATTATCACATTTATGCTATCTAAAATATATTGTATGCATTTTTAATAAAATCTGTGTGGTGTTTTGGGTGTTTGTTACAGGGTTTGTTCTGATCCCTAGAAATGGTTTGGATCTCTTTTATGTAAGATTTTTAAATTAATTAATTAATTTATTTATTTATTTTGTTGTTGTTGTTGTTTTTCTGTCAGGTATAAATCTTAAATGTACCAACTATAGTATCATACCTCTACACAAAAAGACAAAAAAAATTGTTCAGCTCATATTGTGGAAATGAAATAAAGAAAACACACATACCTATCACTTTGTCCTTTTTCCCATTCCTTATTGGCGTGCACAGTAGACTTTTAATTTGACTGTTTGAGGATTGTAGATTTTCACTCTTTTAAAAAGAAATAAAAGAAAAAAAGAAATGCAATGAAGAGATGGTCAAATAAATTCAGTTTAAAGCAGCTTTGGGAAAAGGTGCAGTTCATGATTCAAAATGGGGGAGGTGAATGTCTTAATGATTAAGAGCTCTGTGAAATCCCAGAAACATCGGGATCCCAGAGCGGGATGACCCTATGCCAATTGACTTTACTGTGCAGCTTTCCCCTGAGTACTTACTGTCCATGGAAATTGCTGGTCTTTGGTGACATCTGCAATGTTCAGTGTCTCCATAGTGTTCTTGACATACTGGGCATACATATAGTTTATCTTATTGACATCGCATTCTCTGTAAAAGATAGGGGAAAAGATTTTAGCACTCCTGTTAAGAATTTTCCTACACTAATACTACACAACTCAAGTACTAAACAGAAATCTTGATAAATGAATAGTTCACTCAAAATAAAATTGTATTTTTAATTTCTTTCTCAGTTTACTTATTCTAATGTTTTTCCTAACCCATATGGCTATGGCGTGATTATGAGTTGATATGACAATAAGTGGTCATTAAAATATAAAAATATAGTATGTTTTAACCCTTACAATTTTACACCTCATTCAAAGAGAGAATTTGTTGAATCCATGCTGCCAAAGTTACACATTTTGCACTTCCTTCATATTTTGAGGTCACACCATCTGACTGCCTCCACAACACATCCATACCTACTTTGTCTTGTGTTTACCCACAAGACTTAAGGTTTCAATCAAAACACATTTGTGAAAGAAGATCAGAAATATGGTGGAATGTAATTCTTACCAATACCCAAGAATAATTAGGTTCCCAGCAGGCATTCCAATCTGACTATTCTAAAAAAAAAAGACTCAAATACTTAAGCTGCATATTTTCTTACGCTTGGCACGCTAGTCAATAACTCACAATGCAAAATTATTTTAGATTAAATATTTCAAATACTACAATGTCTATTTAATATGAACGATAAAAAGCATTTGAATTAAAAATCCAAAATAAATATATAAAAATGTGCATGTAAGTGTAAGGCTAATGTGGTGGAATAAAATAAAAACACTGGGAAAAAATGTCCTATATCTCAAAGTCAAAGCTATGTTCTAGAAATGTCCTGTCCTATTTACCATAATCCATTCTCAAGTAGCTGTAGCTATATACATTTATGTTAGGGGTGCAAGATATATAACGGCCGATGATTTATGCACATCAAAACTGACAGCTGAGGCCTGTTGCATGAAGCTGGTTTTGGTTTTTACACAGGGAAGTTTGCATTTTATGGTGCCTGTAAGGTGACATGTTCAGTTCGCTTAGTTTTGTCATGGACATGATATAATAACTTGTGGGAACATGATAATATGTTGTGGCCGTGACATATTAATTTTAGGTAACATCATATTAACTTGTGGGAACGTGATATATGTCATGTCCACAAGATCATTTTGTCGAGGTTACGAAATCCTTATTTTGTGGTCTTGAGATGTTATGTTGAGGGAACAACATCCATTTCCCGTAATCCCAGGTTGCTATGACATTTTCCCATCCAGTGTCACGTCGTTTAATTAGCAAATCCATTTGCGCTCATTTTTGAGCCCATGGGCGTGCCGGTCTAAAAAAGAGGTGTTTTCATGCGCATTCAAGGCGCAATGCTATTTTAAGGAGCTGAAAATAGACTGCGCCATAGACCAGCTCAAACCTGGTCTGAAGTCTGGCGCAATGTTATTTCTTTGTTACTCAAAGAGTGTAAGTCTCACTGGACTATAAGTCGCAATATATTTACAGCCAAGAACCAAGAGAAAACATTACCTTCTACAGCCACGATAGGGCGCTCTATGTTTTCAGGGAAAGGCTACGGGAGCACTGAGGCGCCCTCTTGCGGCTGTAGACGGTAATGTTTTCTCTTGGTTCATTTCTCTTGGTTCATTTCAAATTAATTTTGATAAATAAGTGACACCTGACTATAAGTAGCAGGACCAGCCAAACTATGAAAAAAAGTGCGACTTATAGTCCGGAAAATACAGTATTTGCTTGCACACGAGCAGCTCTGTTTTCATTTCGGATTTCTGTCTTTGCGCTTGCTAAATTCAGCCGAGTAAATAGCAAATCCGTCATGAGCGCAACTGGCTCTTGAAGGGAATGGAAGATGAGACTCTGATTGGTTTATTGCATGGTACGCCCAAAAAACACCCATTACTCATCAAGAGAATAGAGACAACCCATTTAGACCATTCGCCTGGGCGCGCCAACCGTTTATCCATCGTTAAAATAGCAAAAGTGGAATTGGACATGCCCTGAGTGCACCTGCGCCGTGTGCTTTACACTTTGCATTTAGATAGTTAAAACAGGGCCCATTAGGGCTATATTTTTATATTTATTGTTATAGATGCTTATTTCCCCTTTCAATTTGTGTATCTCTTTGCATAGTTAATGTTTTACGCTAGCATTTCTAGCCTACCATATATTTTTTAAACAAATTACGGAAAATTATGCTAATAAAGTTTTGACTTTATGATTTTATTTATGCCCATGTGTGATGATAAATGAGTGTGTTGGTTTTTCATTTATAAGTGAAACTATGTGAATAATAATTCCCCAACAAAACACTATAGTATTTATAATTATGGTCTATTATGTAGCCAAAATAGAATTAAATATATATTTTCAATTTAAACTGCATTCATAAAATCAAAGCTTTATTGGCAAATCGAGAATTTACGGTCACACAGGTTTGTTTATGCATTAAACGCATGGTCACGAGAAATGGATGTCGTTCCCTCAACATAACATCTCGAGGCCACAACATAAGGATTTCGTTACCATTGACAAAATGATCTTGTGGCCACGCCACAATATCATGTTCCCACTAGTTAATATGATTTCCCTCAAATTTATATCTCATAGCCACGACATATTATCACATTCCCACGAGTTATGTCGAAGCCACGACAAAACTGAGTGAACCATACATGTCACCTCACGGCCACCATAATATTTAGCTTTAGCAAACTCTGATTTTTTTTTCGGGCTCAAAAAAGGGGTTGGTTTTGACCGAGTTTCATTGCCATGGTAATTTATGTTACACAGCTACCCTACTCTGGAGCAGGGCTTTTTCTGGGTAAGAGATCACAAACCCCAACTGGAACAAAAAATTAGCTGTGAACAAAGTGACATTTATCTGATGCAATAAAGCCACTCCCACTTTTTTCATGCTTTTTATTAAAGCAGTTTAGAGTAAAAAAAAAAAAAAACGTCACAATATAAATTACTAAGTTCAGCTGATTCATTTGCATCGTTAGATATTTTCTTTCTGCTGCCTTCTTAAACTTGTGCTTAAGTGTTTATTCCTTCCTTGTAAATGCACTTAAATAGCAACATCTTTTAATCTTCAGCAGAGAAGTAAATTGTGCCAGTTATCGCAAGGAGTAAATCAAACCAATGCTCTCCATGTTTGCTGCACTTGTAACACTTGCAGGTGCACACGCTCCAGAGTTAATCACAAACTCTGCATCAAACTCTGAGTCGATACACTGAAACCTGCTGAACCTGATCTAAACCAGGTTGGATTTGATTGGTCGTGCCACTTGTAAACCTACTCTTTTACTCTAGTTTATTAAGATTATGACTAAAAACATTGCTGAATTTTCAAATAAAAAGATGTTTAACCTAGTAAAATGCATATTAAAATCTAAAATTTTTAAGGTTTTTGCATACTACATAACCAATCAATAACTTTATTCAACACTGTACTATTATTCAACTATCAAAACTAAATTATTTTTCTTCAATTAGATGAGCTATAGAACAGTAAATGTAAGGTTCCACATTCAATACAACTTAAACTGTTTAATCCAAAAAAATTTTTTACTTTTTTTAATTTTTTTTGAAAAAGTGTGTGAAAAATTGTTTTATGGTCCATAAAAATTGTGACCCGTGGGATAATGTGTGTACTGAATTGACATATTTCTGCAGTCATAATTTTTGATATATACATTTTAGCCCAGTTATTTTAAACTTTTTATCACATTTTATTTGAATGTGATGACACTGGTAATGTAAGAATCTATGGAAATAATTTGATGAAACAATTCTATTCTTTTTTCTTTCTATTCTATTCAATTCTATTCTTTAAACTTGTGGTTTTGAAATAGTGTACATTTTAACATTTATTGTAGTGCAGCACCTTGTCCCATAGACTCCTATTGTAAATTCAGAACTATAAACATATTTTTGTTTTTACAAGCTAAGGGACTTTGTCTTGCATTTTCTTTTTACATTACATCTTCTTTTTTATGATAACCCCACCTGTTTGGGAAGTCCATGGATCCTGCAAGCTCCTCATATTCCATGTGAAACACACTGGAGAAAGTGTTCTGTAACACAAGCAGAACAGCAATTACTTACTCTGCAGTTTCACTCACAGAGGTAAACTTTGAGGAGGTTTAGCCAGTATTTCTGAGGCTTTTTAATGCTATTAGTGTCTGGCTGCCTGTGTAAACTTAACATTGAATATCTGCAGTCACATAGTTTAATGTGCCTGTGTTTGTGCATTTCTGAAAGGGTTAGAATTTCCAGCTCATGACAAGTATACAGTTATGGAGCAAAGTTCAGTATGAAAAGCATTTTGCAAGCAGTCATAACAAAAATGTTCACAGTGGTTCTGTGCAATAAACAAGGTTCATTTCCACATTCCAGATATCATAACAGACTTAGAATATGGGTTTCTCAACTAACTTGTCTTTCCTTTGCAACAGCTACTCTTTCCAAATTTGAAGATACTAGGAGGACAGTTTTTTAATAAATTAAGGTGCCATTCGAATGCACTTCAAGAGGTGAAAACTGCCATGGTTAGGAAGACTGCTGAACTCAGTTTTTCACAATGGTTAATCTCTTTCCATAACACTCGCTATCACTGTGACCTGGATAATGAATTCATAAAATTAACAAGCTGTCTTTCTACTTTATATCTGGACTACTTCCAAAGACTATAAAAACTGTGTGTCAAGTTGAGGAAAACCAGAGCTTTTTTTATGAACAGAGTATGGAGAACTAGGTTTCTAGGTCAACAAATAACCTTTGAATTATGATACACATCTAAAAAACGGAACTTTCTCTGAAGAGATCAAGTCTTTCTACATGATACTACCTTCATCACAACAGCTCAACTATCTAGACAACTTAAATATAAAAATGTAGAATGCAGTTCCTTCGTATTTTGGAAATGTTGACAAATATGGACTATGGACATTCTCCATTAACACTAATAACTAGAAACTTTAATTGGGTTCACTTGCGTAGCCTAAATGTGGCCTATAATGTCTGACCTTTTGTAATACATAATAAACTGGACTAGGTAATTGAAGGTAATGTTCCAATGTTAATGGTAATGGTAATTCTATGCCCCTGTCTGCTTTGACTATAAACAACATTTTACCACATTCATATTAATGATTCTACCTCAACATCATTGCAAATGAAATAATTGTAAATAATTCAGACAATCAGGCATTCATGGTGTTTTAATTAACACATGAAGCGCAATACTCATGAACCAACCTAACAAATAGGTGCACATTCGTAGAGCAGTGATTTTGGGTTGTTTGCAAAGCCAAATATAGGGAACATTGCACATACAGTCAGTACACCTTTAAAAACACACATGCCCAGTGAGGTGGAACACTACTGAATGAGAGCTTTTCCTGATTGCTCAAAGGGAAGGAAGGGTTCATTAGTTAAAAAAAAAAAAACATGACTCATCTACACTTCTTTGTGATTCCACCGAAAGGTTTTCCCAGCTTTTCATGTAATACTGTAGATTTCTCTTTTATCTTAACAGAAGTGCATTTTTTCAGAATACGTAATGTTTTCTTGGTACAGTATTTGCAAAGTGGCAATTTATTGAAATGTATTAAATTCATTTCACAAAATTGTAATATCATCAAAAAGTTGATTTATTTCACTAATTCCATTCAAAAAGTGAAACTTGTATGTTATATTCATTCATTACACACAGACTGACATATTTAAAATGTTTATTTCTTTTAATTTTGATGATTATAACTGACAACTAAGGAAAATCCCAAATTCAGTATCTCATAAAATTAGAATATTACTTAAAGCTGGGGTAACTTTTGACGCTCTAGCGGTTAATAAACAGAACTGCTTGCGTCTTGCGGAAGAACATCATAGCCGGAACTACTTCTCTCTGTTTATGTCTATGAAGAATCACAAAGGTACTTGGGTTACTCCTCCGCTGTACCCCCGAAGCAATCAAAAATAGTCCGAATATAAACACTTATTATAGGTGCACCCTAGTGATTCAGGACAAGCTAAAAACACGGTTTGGAAAATGGATTCATGGTGTACTCGCTTATTATATACATTTTTCTACATTTTGAACACAAACAAAGTTACGGACCGCAGCTCTGATTGGTTGTTTTTTACCGGGAGTGGATGAATTTCTGCAAATGTTAATAGGACCACTGGGAGGAGCCAGAGGAGCTTGATTTGTTCCCAGATTATCTGTCTCATATTCTACTGTCAAGACATAATGACAGGTTTAACAAACGGTTTTACAAAATTTACCTACTGCACCTTTAAGACCAATAAAAAGATAGGATTTTTAGAAATCTTGGCCAACTGAAAAGTATGAACATGAAAAGTATGAGCATGTATAGCACTCAATACTTAGTTGGGGCTCCTTTTGCCTGTATTACTGCAGCAATGTGGAGTCGCTCAGTGTGGCACTGCTCAGGTGTTATGAGAGCCCAGGTTGCTCTGATAGTGGCCTTCAGCTCTTCTGTATTCTAAGGTCTGGCATATCGCATCTTCCTCTTTACAATACCCCATAGATTTTTTATGGGGTTAAGGTCTGGTAAGTTTGCTGGCCAATTAAGAACAGGGATACCATGGTCCTTAAACCAGGTACTGGTAGCTTTGGCACTGTGTGCAGGTTCCAAGTCCTGTTGGAAAATGAAATCTGCATCTCCATAAAGTTGGTCAGCAGCAGGAAGCATGAAGTGGACTTCAAGCAACGTGGATTGTGTGCCTCTCCTCTCTTCCTCCAGACTCTGGGACCCTGATTTCCAAAGGAAATGCTAAATTTACTTTAATCAGAGAACATAACTTTGGACCACTCAGCAGCAGTCCAGTCCTTTTCTGATGCTGTCTATTGTTCAAGAGTGGCATGACACAAGGAATGCAACAGCTGAAACCCATGTCTTGCATATGTCTGTGTGTAGTGGTTCTTGAAGCACTGACTCCAGCTGCAGTCCACTCTTTGTGAATCTCCCCCACATTTTTGAATGGGTTTTGTTTCACAATACTCTCCAGGGTGCGGTTATACCTATTGCTTGTACACTTTTTTTCTACCACACATTTTCCTTCCCTTCGATTCTCTATTAAAGTGCTTGGACACAGAGCTCTGTGAACAGCCAGCCTCTTTTGCAATGACCTTTTGTGTCTTGCCCTCCTTGTGCAAGGTGTCAATGGTCGTCAAGTAAGCAGTAGCCTACATAACTAGACTGAGAGACCATTTAAAGGCCTTTGCAGGTGTTTTGAGTTAATAAGCTGTTCAGAATGTGTCACCAGGTGTCTTCAATATTGAACCTTTTCACAATATTAACAATAAAATGGGGTATGATTTAAAAATGAGCATCCCTCCAAAAACATCTACATTTCTGTCTCTTTTCAAGTGTTAGTGTATATAATTAGTTGTATTTATAGGGGTTATTAAAGCACAATTCTATAATAAGGGGGTTATTATAGAAACCCCCTGGACCACACTAATTTTCAACGCCTGGCTATGGCCAAGTTCACAAGGAATGGACTGAGGCTGGGGTCAAGGCATTAAGACCACACAGACGTGTCAAGGAATTTTCTGAACCACAGACAACGTCAGAGGTGTCTAACCTGGGCTAAGGAGAAGAAGAACTGGACTGTTGCCCAGTGGTCAAAGCTCCTCTTTTCAGATGAGAGCAAGTTTTGTATTTCACTTGGAAAACAAGCTGAAGGAGTCTGGCGGAAAGGTGGAGAAGCTCATAGCCCAAGTTGCTTGAAGTCCAGTGTTAAGTTTCCACAGTCTGTGATGATTTGGGGTGCAATGTCATCTGCTGGTGTTGGTCCATTGTGTTTTGAAAACCAAAGGCACTGCACCCGTTTACCAAGAACTTATTAGAGCATTTCATGCTTCCTTCTGCTGACCAGCTTTTTGAAAATGCTGATTTCATTTTCCAGCAGGATTTGGCATCTGCCCACATTGCCTAAAAAAAAAAAACAAAGGTTGGTTAAATAACCATGGTGTTGATGTGCTTAACTAGCCAGCAAACTCACCAGACCTGATTGTCAAGAGAAAAATGAGAAACAAGAGACCAAAAAATGCAGATGAGCTGAAGGGCACTGTCAAAGAAACCTGAGCTTCCATACCACCTCAGTAGTGCCACAAACTGATCACCTCCTTGCCACGCTGAACTGAGGCAGTAATTAAAGCAATTATTTAATACATAAGTTTCACAATTTGAGTTCAATTACTGAAATAAATGAACTGTTCCATTACATTCTAATTTACTGAGATGCACATGTATTCAGAAAGCACTGGTAGTTCCTTCAGAATTTTTTTTTAATTATTTTTTTATATCAGGTGTTTTGGGTACATGAGGTGCATGTGTATTTGTTGCCATATTTCTTTGGCTGTGGCAAATAAGGAAGCAATTTGAGTGAAGTTCTCTGCTAGCGAGTCTGCTATAAAGTGTTTCTTAACTCTCGCACTCAGCTATGTAAATATCCTCAGCCTCTCTTTTAAAATGCCTAAATGTAGTACATTAGCATTGGCGAACTATTAACAAATAAATTGTAATCGTATTGAGGTAAAATGTAAAATAATAAATTGCACTTTAGACATTAGTTAGGCCTACAGAGATACACCATAATGTTATGTAATTAATCTAATTAAAATGTGTTTTTCTAAATTAACCAAAAAAAATGTATCTTCTAAACAACCCAAAGCTCAGTGGTTCTCAGTGTTTTGTTTTGTTTTGTTTTTTGAGCCATTGTTTTGGAATATTGCGAACAATATTCTTTTGTTTGGTAGTATCAGCAGAACCAGTATCTGCTCATCTCGTCCTGAATCTTTGATATAAACCCACTCCCCTCCAAACACCGTAGAGACCCTCTTTCAAAAATATTGCTTGCTGCGGCCTCAATGTTCTCACTATGCCTCCACTTATAAAAGCTGATATATTTAATTCTCTTTTAGAACATTTAGTCTCAACTACAAGCAAATCTTTTGCTTTAGGCTAAAAATCCAGATGTCAAAAAGGCATGCTGTTTAAAGCCCAAGCTTAAATTGTTTTCAAGCATCCTAAAGGGATATTTTGGATAGGCAATATCTTGGTCATAGCAAAGAAATGCAAAACATGCTTGATATTTCCATGTTTTATGATCATAAGAATTCTTTAAAAGTTTTTGGTGTTTTGGAAATAAATGTGATGAGATATTTTGGTCTTACAGCTGTTTCCCTGTCAGAAATGAAGACAGTGCATTCTTGGGCCTGCATGAAAGACAAGATGGTAGCCACGGTTTTCCTCAGTAAGACCTCCAAAGACTGCTGCTCTTCAAAGATCAGACTAGCCAGATCCAACAACACCTAAAAAAACACCCCAAACCATGATCACTGCTTATAGCCAAGTTACTGTTCAGACATGCCTATACAAAATTTATTTCTACTAAAATGTGGAAAAATACCTGGTTTCGCCTGTTCTCCAGCTGTGATGTCTCATAGAGTTGTGCATTGTGTAGCACTATGCCAGAGAAAGCCAGGTACGAGGAAAAGTCCTGTTGAGATGAAAAATGACAAATTATTATAATAAAATGACAGAAAATATAAAATAACTACAGTATAAACTGAAATGTGCAAATGTTTCACCCTCTCATCCTGTTCTGTGAAGGCACTGTTCTCTCCACACCTTTTATTGATTGCTTGTGCTACTCCGACAACCTTTAAGCATTAATAAAATGTAGCAGTTAAGTTTTAATAGCAAATGTTGCAAATATTCAGTTCAGTTCAGGCACTTTTTATGTTTAACTTCATCTCTCACCTCATCTCTGTGATTTTTGATGGGTAAACACAAGATGCTCTGAGTCTTATATCCTGTAATT
>NC_068372.1:3838372-3988372 GCF_023724105.1 Carassius gibelio
CCTGGTGTTTTACCTGTATTTTATATTTCACATTGCGTTGTGTTTTTGGGTTTAATGGAAATGATTGTAAAATTGAATAGACGATGTCCCGGTAAAGAGCACTGAGCATATTTTACACATTTATTTCTTACACTGCAGCTAAACGTTGTAATCCATCCACAATCAATTTCAGCTTTGTCCCATGCTTTGCTAAAGGAATGGTGTAAAACACAACCATTTTTGGTTCATTGTGAAACAGTGGGAGCCACTAAAGTTTGCATATTTAAGATAATAAAGATGAGAGGAGCCCGTGAGGAGATGATGGTGACCTCACCCTCCAGGGTCATGCTGGGGTCAGTGGTGACGCTCCTCTGGTTGCTCATGCGTCTGCGGATGTCTGCGTTCTGGTCCATCAGCATCATGGTCATCTGCTTCCACGGAGCAGGCCAGAGCAGACCGTCCTCCAGCGCTCCGACTCCTGATGTCAGGTGAGCGTACGCTCCCAGCTCTCCCGGGGATCCCGCTGATCCGTTGGGATACAGGCCCATCTGGAAGCTGTAGCCGTCTTTAGATGTGAAGCGTGGGCTGTATATGGCGGCACCCATCGGTGTGTTCTCCAGGACGCTCCTGAAGTCCTCGATCCTCCACACGTGTTCAGGACAGCTGGTCTCTGAGAGGTTGATGTCGTCCAGCGAGAGTCCGCCGGCGTTCCCGCTCCCTTTGATTCCTTCAAAAACCACTCGGAACTTTCTGGAGACGTTCAGGCTGACGTGATGGAGCTGCCACTGGTCACCAGGAGGAGCTTTCAGATCAAAACAGACTCGTTGATATCTGATATATTATCATATAGCAGTCACCTTTTTAAGAAAGTCTGATATTCATTAATCCAAAAACTGATGGTGTGTCCCTCAAACACTCTGTAGATCAACACCCGTACCTTTAACCTCGTGGATGAGCCGCAGGATCCCGTCTGGGTTTGTCGTGTCGTACTCTCGTGTCCAGATCCTCAGCCGGTCATTAGTGTGACCGCTGTTATAGAGGAAGAACTGCAGACACTGGAATCCCCGTCTGGGATAGAGAACCCTGCTCTCCAGCAGAGCCCTGTTCCCCTGCGGCCCGCTCGCTGTGCTGAAGTGCATGAAGTAACCCTTTCCTGAAGACAGAGTCGATAGCCAATGTTTAATCCAATTTATAGACACAAAACAACATTGGTGCATTCGAGTCCACCAGAGACGTTCATATTCACAAGTTGGGAAGTCGTAATTATGACATCAGGTGCGTCCAGATCTTATTAGTCGAGGAAAATGGCAGTCTATCTTTACTAAATAACATTTTTTTTTAAATTGTAACTCTAAAATCTAAAAATATCTACCAAATAATGAACAAAAAATATGCATCAGATGTGTTACATATATATTCTGTGGTAAATGTACAATACTGTGTTGTTTTGTATACGTGACTTAAATTGCAAATGGAAAAAGAAAAAGTGCTGTTTTCTGTTTGTTTGAAGTGAATGAAAACTAAAAGGACTAAAAACACCATAACAGAATTAGAAAAGTATATATGATGGTGTGTGTGTGTGTGTGTATGCATCAATAACACCACAATAATGTTTTAAATGACACGAGTGTGAGTAAATTATGACAGGAACTTCATTTTTTCACTCAAACAGAAAGGATGTAACTTTATAAACGCTGAAACTCCAGGACACTTGCCGTCACAGCGTCCCATGTTGGTGTAGTCGGTGTCTGGTCCTCCTGCGGCTTTGGAAACACGCTGCCAGTTTGTGTTGTCTTCATTCCCACGGCTCTGGATCATTCCACAGATGTTCTCCGACTCAAAGTCACAGGAGTCCAGAAATGTCGAGGAGCTGGCTGTGAAATAACCACACTTTAAACACTCACACACTCTTCTGTATGATGAGATAGTCAATGCACTCAACCAATGCTGACTCGTTATCATTAAGAAAGCCCCTCCCACTAAATTAGAATCCAATCAAATCCCCAGCCCTGACTGTGGCATGAACGAAACATCACATCTGAATTGGTCAAGTGTTTTGGGAATATGTAGAGGGTGTGTAAGAGCTTCACAGCAGTTGTAGAGTCGGTTGAGTTTGAGCAGGTCGCTGTCGCTGAACTCCATGCGCTGACCAATCACGTCGCTGAAGGCCGGGATCCTGGGGACGATGGTGGGCTCCGAGCCCTTCTGGAAGGCTTTCTTGCTGTAATGCATCATGGATCCGTAGTCGTAGGGAACGTTCAGGGCACTGGATGTGCTGTCGTTGTATTTGTTGAAGTTATGCTCCTTGCCTGTGAAATGAATGTGAACAAGTCATAAAAACATCACAATAATCCACAGCACTCCAGTCCATCAGTGAACATCTGGAGAAGACAAAACCTGAAACACATCCAGCATTAAGATGATTTTATCAGACTCTCATTCTGACGGCACCCATTCACTGCAGAGCATCCACTGATGAGACACTGATGCAGTGCTACATTTCTACAAACCTGATGAAGACACAAACTCCTCCTGATCTGGGATGGACTGAGGATGAACACATTTTCTGCAGTTTCTCAGGTCTTTGTTCTTGTGTCAGAGTACCTTCAGTAATGCGGTCCCAGATGATGGAGACGTAGTCGTCTCGGTCGGAGCGTGACTGCTCGTGCCAGAAGCCTAACGCGTGGAGAAACTCATGCTCTATGGTGGCGATACGATCACATCCACCGCCGATGGACAGCCGCTGTTTGCCAACACGCCGGTTCCCCACCGATGAGAAGCATCTGCTCACACACACAGAGAGAGAGGGGGATTCTTTGTGTATTCACATATTTACCTGCACAACCAACCAATCATTGTGCAGCATCCCCACAGTATAAGCAGATGTGTCGCAGCTCACCCGTCGCCTTTAAACACAGAGATGTAGTTTTCTTCTCCACTCCAGGGTTTGAAGTCGATGCATGACTTCAGCCGATACTGTTCAAACGCCTTCAGGATCACACCTTTTGCATTAATATCTGTCCGTAGAGAATATGGTACGTTAGGGGTTAATCAGTCATGCACAGGATTTGACTAACAGCACAAAGTTACATGTTAAATATATATATATATATAGTTTCCGACTGAAGATACTCACCCAAATCATCCTCGAGGTAATAAGGAATCACTTTTGGCCATCTGTATTCATCTCCGATTATAGAGTTCCTCCCCAAACTCTGTGACAGAAACAGGACACGATTCGAGCGGATTCGACTGCTATCAACAGCACATCATCTCTTACCTCATCATGTACAATATCTCCCTCCAGAAGATCAAGAGCAGCCTCTGAGAGCGTGAAGAAGACAGAAATATCCTGATGAACCACACACACCTCATCAAACCTGTAAAGAGCCGCTGTGTAAAGAGCTCTCACCTTCATTGATATCAAACAGATCCTCTTTACCTCCGTCCACATTATATTCTGCAAAACCAGAGCGAACGCAGTCAGTCTCAGCGGTCACATGACTTTACACTTCATCTGTGTCTATCAAATACATCTACAGTGAAGAAGAGAGAGGAAGCAGCTTACCGATCACACGCCGTGCTGCCTGATGGACAGAATATGATCAGAGACTATAAACAAGCCCTTTCAGTTCACAATCAGATGAATAAATGCTCAATTTAAAACAGATGAGTTACTGAACTGCACAGAAACTGAAATACTCACCTCACATCTGCACTGACAGCTCAGGAGAAAGAAGAAATGTGTGAGGAACAGAAGCGCGTGTGCCGTGGCCCCGGGGCCCATGATCGATCTACAGAGCACAGGACACCTGACAGAAGAGCGTTCATCTGATATCAGCACTACACTGCTGTAAAAGATGCGTTAGACAAGGAAAGTGTCCAGCTGGCATGATGGAGCTGATAGGAGATAGATCAATGATTGACAGACCATCATCATCATCATCATCATCATCACCGCTTCACTATCACCACCGCACACTCATTCACACAACATTCACAGAGTTTCTGATGGAGAGATGTATCACAGAGGAACAACACACCTGAATAAAGTTCCTAAAGAGAACACAGCACTGCGAAGAGCGGCTGAGAAGAAGACGAAGAACTAGGAGGAAGATCTGAGATCCGACACGTGTCCTCATCTCTAATATCAGGTTCAGGCGATCAGTGCCAGAGAAGCAAACCAATCGCAGATTATAATTATAAATTATAGCCCATTAATGATTACAGATGACAAGAGAACTGGAGTTAAAAACATAATCATATACTAGCGCATGCATCTTTGATTACTAGCTCATGAGAAAATATTTCCTCATCTTTGTTCTCAACATCACGAAGTGCGATATGCCAAATGAACTGCAGAGAGTTTGTGAGGAGATGATTAAATAAATCCTAAAAATATGAACATGCACTAAGTGTGTAATCTCTATTTTCTGTGACTTCCTAAATGTATTAAAGGAGTTTTTAGAAAGGAAGATTTAAGAGAGAAAAATATTTAGAGTAAATCTATAGCTTATGAACCATTGACTGCCCTTGTGTAAATATTATATAATCTATAAAAAAGTAACTGTAATCGGTGTATAATTATGTTCAAATGTAATCTGATCTAATGAGAATATAATATAATTTTTGTGATCTAATCTAGAACAAGTGTAATCATCTCTGCAGTGCAGAAGATCACCTTGAGACGGAGAAGCAAAGTCCTTCTGATGTGCTCTTAAAGAGATAAAGCTCCTAAAACATGTTAATATATAAACAGACATCATCTTCATCTTCAGATAAGAAGACTACACTAACTCTACACTATCAGATGACTGAACTATTCTTCATCACGGAGACGAGTCCAGTCTCACAGCTTCTTCCTGACCAGATGATAAACACAATAACTAGATATAACTCAAAAATACAGACAAACCAAAGCTTTGACTATTACAGAACAGCACAGAGAGCTGCGACCTCCTCCATACAATCACCGGTGACTGCCTCGACAACAATAATAAAGGATAAATTAATAATATAGTGAGCAAACAGCAAAACCAAACAGATGCACACTGGTGATAATGAGATAATATTCAGCTCTCTCTCATGCACAGCATCCTGCACTTGATATAGAAGTATTCAGTTCAGTTTTAGTTAAAACACATGATTAAAATGTAGTTTAGAATCAAACTATACTGTATAATAGTCAGCAGCTAGAGTCTGATACTGTACCAGTGTGATGATGATGATGATGATATAGAGACACTTCTGCTTTAGTTCAGACACCCCCACAGATGGGATATGACGATGATGATCTCTTTTTTTAAAAACAGAAAAAAATATATAATAATAAAAATAAAAAGTAAATGCAAAGAGTAAAAATAAACGATCCTCTGAATCCTGGCAATGCTGCAGAAGTGTGTTCTGTTATTTCAGTTCTAAAAAAACAACTTAAAACAAAGAACGTTTGAGTATTGTTTATCTTCTTGATTTCTCAGAAACATTACAAATCCTGCTCTAAATCTGGAGATCTGGAGAATTACTTTAGCATATATATTCTTCAACAGATAAGAGTGCAAACCATCTCCAGGAGAAAATAACTCACTGATATAGAAACAGAATGATTTCAACTCATTTACTGTAACATAAATAATAATTTATGATTAAAGTGTGCACATATCATTCTGAGCCTTTATTGTGTTGTATTGTGTCATACTACACTGTTTAATGTTAATGTGACAGATTTTTATACTACATTTCCATATTAGATATTCTAATACTGTTTACGTTCTACAGGTTGATATTACAGACTGATTATTACCTAGCCTTGAATAAATCATCAACCATAAAGATCAGCAGACTCAGAGAATGAAGAGCACGTCCTAAAATAGGGTTTTATTAAATACAGAACTGAGATACCTTTACATTTATCTTGATTCAAACAGAGGTAAACCTGTTCAGATGCTGGACATCACAGACGCTTTTGGCTGAAACAGAGATCATGAAACTGGTTCTGACAAAAATAATATGATTCAGTGACTCACTCATAAAGATTGCACTCGTTTCATTACTGGATGAATCAGTGTTTTTGAATGAATCTCTTGAATGAATCATTCAATGACTCACTTAAAGACTTCACTTGTTTCATTTCCAGAGGAATCTTTTTTTTTTATAAATCTCTTGAATTAATCATTCGGTGACTCACTCATAAAGTCTTCACTTGCTTGATTACTGGAAGAAATCAGTTTTATAAACGATCCTCTATACACAACGATGAACTCATTTTTCACTCGTCTCCATCTACTGGAGTACCACTGTAATCCACACAATCTTTATTTGCTGTATGGACTGAAATCAGTGTTTGTATCCACACTCTAATCTCTCGTATCTCAGTAGTGTCAGAGACAGGAATGATGAGTCTGTGTGCTGTAGGTGCTCAGTGTAGACAGCACGGGACAGGGCTTCTTCCGGTGGTTCTGCAGGTCGCTGGACTGAGTGAATCTCCTCCCGCAGGCGGTGCAGGGGTAGGGTCTCTCTCCGGTGTGCACACGCTCGTGTCTCCGCAGCGCTCCCGAGTGAGTGAAGCTCTTCCCGCAGTGTGAGCAGGTGTAGGGTCTCTCTCCGCTGTGGATCTTCTGGTGCTGCTTCAGAGCGCTGGATCTGGTGAAGGTGTCTCCGCACTCGAAGCAGATGTGCGCTCGCTCGCCCGTGTGGATCTTCTGGTGATCGTTGAAACAGCCCAGGCGCAGGAAGCCCTTCCCGCACACGGCGCACACGTACGGCTTCTCGTCGGTGTGGATCTTCAGGTGGGCCTTCAGGTTGGACGCCAGGATGAAGTTCTTCCCGCACTGCTCACAGCTGAAGGCCCGTTCTCCCGAGTGCGAGCGCTGGTGGTCTTTGAGGTTGGTGGCACACTTGAAGCTCTTCCCGCACTGGGTGCAAGCGTACGGTCTCTCTCCGGTGTGGATGCGCACGTGCCGCTTCAGGTGTCCTCGACAGGTGAAGCTCTTCGGACAGTGCGGGCAGCTGAAGGGCTTGACTCCCGAGTGGATCTTCACGTGTTCGTTGAAGTGTCCTCTGTGTGTGAAACTCTTCCCACACTCGGGGCAGACGAACGCATTACTGGCTTCCTGCGAGACGGTCTTCTTCAGTTCTGAGCGACTGAAATGAGAAGTGACTGATTTCTCTCCGGTTGTGAAGCCGTCCTGATTCAGATGTTTCTCCTCGGCGGCGTTCACTCGGCTCTCTTCCTTCTCCTGCATCAGCTCTAAAACACACGGAGAAACATCAATCCACAGAAGAGCAACAGATGTTCTACAAAGAGGTGATCAGTGCTGTATCTGTCCTCATATTATTTAACAACAAGCATGTAAAGATGTATTGAGATTGGCCTATAGGTGGCGTTATAGCTGCCATAACAGTTACTAAACCTCATATTTCTGTGCTTAATTACCTGGAACTGTCATAATGCTGTTTTTAATCACTGATGCGTCTTCTCCACCAGAACTCACCTGTCTGCTCTGCTTCTTCTTCTTCTCTCTCCATCTTCACAGTGATGTCATGCAGATCTCAGATCAGATCTCAGACGCGTTCACGGAGACGGAATCCCAGTTCACACACATCTATTACCTCAAATCGTTTTACACTTTTTCCTCAGATTTTGTGGTAATCCAGTACCATCACATCGTTTAAACGGAGCGCTTTTGTCGCTTTACATCGCTTCTCGGAGAAATAAATCCATCCTCCGCCGAGACGCGTTTCTTCTTCTCTGTTGTTTCCGGCGGATTCCCGCCCTCTACTGGATGGAGTTACAACACTGGTACATCAGCACGTTATTGCCTTTCTTTAGCTGTCTATGGTTATTGCAAGCATTTAAAACATATTTAAATATACGTCAACAAATGCGTGTTTTCATACAGACTTTTATTTCGCGGTGGGCGTGTGACGTCACCCAGTTCACCCAGAAATAAAACTTATGTCACCATCATCTTGTTCCAAAAATGTGTGCTTTGAATTTCTTTCAGGTGCTGAAAATAACATAAACAAAAGAAGAAATGTTGGAAGCCAAACAGCCATCGACTTCCTTGGAATTTTCCAATTGTCAACTCTTTGGTTCCCGGGATTCTTTTGATTATTGTCTTTTGTGTTCAGCAGAGGAAAGAAACACATAAAGGTTGGACAGAAATTATAACAACATGTAATTTTTTGGGTGAACTGCCCCTTTAACATTTGTACATAACCAACAGAAAATAAATCAGAAATAACATTTTCATAACAACCTTAGAACAATTGTGTTAGCTGGGATGCATCTAAATGATCATAATCAACCATAGCAAGTAGTTTAACATGTTTTAGGCCTGATAGAGGTGAAAGGAGAATATGAAGAAGTGAAACAGCATGAGGAACCACACGGAGAACAGTCTTGAACAGTATAGTCAATCACAAGAAACATCTCAGAGAACTGAACTGCTGTCAGTGTGGAAAGAGTTTCCCTCGTAAAGGACACCTGAAGATCCACACCATCATCCACCGGAGAGAAACCAGAGTACTAGAGCACTTTATACTTCCAGATCTTTCCTCTCCCTTTCTTATCTTTATTTATTTAGCAGACGTTTTTATCTAAATGAGGAATACAACATCCAGTTCATCTGAAAACAAGAACTCTAGCAGTGCCAGCTATTGGAAGGATTTAGAGAATAGTAAAAGCATAGAAGAAGAGATTTATTTCATGTAAACATCAGAGAGTGTTTTCCAGTGACAGATTATGCATGACTACACGGCAATCTTTACTTCCTCTCAGAAGTTTTCTACAGCACTTCATCATCTCATACGTTACTGATCTTTATTCCAAGTCAAACACACTGTACATTGTGATTCATTTATTTTCTTTTAGCAGGAAATTGTCTCTGATTTCATGAAGATTGTTCCAGGCTTTTGTGCAATTCCCTGCAAAAAAATAAAATAAAAATAACACATTAGAGGACTGATTTCTGTCATATCTTTGTAATTAAATTCTCTGAGATGCTCAGCAGTGAATGGGTGCCGTCAGAACATTTGGAGAAGACAGAAGATGAAACAAATCATGAGTCTATAATCCATAATAACACTTCCTCCAGTGAAAAAGTGTTCTGGTCTGAATCAGGAGAGAAATCTGCACAGATCAAGCAGCGTTTAAACAGATCTAAACTAATCTGTGAGAGACAACAGGAGGCGGCCCCAGTGACGTGTCCCTACCAACATCCCAAACTGTCCCTAGCAATTTTGTTAAAACAATTAAATATATGTATATTGTTCATATTACCTAAATTACAGTTTTATGTAAAACAGTGCGCTTTCAAGGAGTTCACCGGAGGAACGGTCCGAAACATTTCATATAGAAGTTCACTTCAGGATATAACAAAGTTGCATAGATGAGTTTGAAGTTTTGAAGGTGTTTCACAAAACAGAGCAAACGGAAAGAGAAAGCACAATCTATGGCTATTATTATCTCCCTAAATAAAGCAAACTGACAGAAAAAAATATATCGTCCAGACAAAGTCATGAACATTAACAATGATTTGGGACAAATATAATGTGATTTTATGGTAAATTATATATATATATATATATATATATATATATATATATATATATATATATATATATATATATATATATATATGTGTGTGTGTGTGTGTGTATATATATATATATATATATATATATATATATATATATATATATATATATATATATGATATAATATATATATTCATATATGTGTGTGTGTGTGTGTGTGTGTGTGTGTGTGTGTGTGTGTGTGTGTGTAAGTGGCACTCTGTGGTGATGCAGGATTTGGAACAGCAGACAAACTTTAACTTTTTTTAACATGTTGTTTAATACATCAAATGTTAGCTGAAATATCCACAAAATAGAAAAACAACACTGAAATAAGAGTGTGTGGTTCGCTCAGATGAAATGTTGTGCTATTACAGCAGAGTAATTTCTTTTCTTTTTTTAGAATGGGACCAGTTTGATTAATATTGAAATAAAGTGATGCAGTCTGATGCAGATGTTGCTGGTTCACAAAACAACAACTGTGTAATTATTGTCTGTTATATATACTTTAAAAACTGCTTAGGAGTTATGAATATGTCGGCAAACATAAGCTGTAATGGAAGACTTTAGGTGACATGAAGCTGTGATCAAAGGTCTAACACAACAGCGAAAATGACTGGGTATTCTGGTCGGGGCACTTTACTTTATGGAATGTTCCATTACTGTAAGAAAGCTGTGTTTAGATGTTAGTGTAGCTGTGTGAGGTCTGGTCTGCTACAGGTGGCGGCAGTGCTCGAGCTGCTCAGCGCAGAGATACCGTGACGTCATCAGGCCTGCGCCGGGGCTGCGGAGGATCGAGAGAGAGAGAGAGAGGATTCCAGCGACATCTATAGATTAATGTCGGATATAAAGCGTGATGATTCATGTGAGGTATATTGCTGCGTAATTCATGAAACGCATGCCTCCTCACGTGACAGATTAATATACTTCCCCATTGATATCGCGCAGAGAGACTTCCTAATATCTGCACACTTCTGTAAAGATGGAGTTTGTTAAAGAGGAGAGAGAAGCAGAAACATGCAGCGAGAAAGAGGAAGAACCCGAGGAGCAGAGAGGTGAGTGATGATTATTCATTCTTCATTAATAACAGAGTTCAAGGGACAAAGCTTGGACAGCCAAAATGCCATAAAATACGACAAATCTCAGTAAAAAAAATAAATAAATATATATATCTAATGAATTATACAATAAGCCGTTTAATAAATCTTATGAATCACGTCAGTTTGGGCTGAGAAATTAATCCCTCTAAAGATAATTTAATGTCTTTATTGTGTGAAATTACAAAAAGTAACTTTAGAAATAAATATTTTGATTCAACATAATTAGGTTTTTATTAAACACTGAAATATTAAATTGATTTGTTTTAGAAAATTAACTGGTTGATAATAGGGGCAGGTGCATTAAATGTGTTAATTATTTTAACATGTTATTTTTTACACGTTAAATTGACACTAGTTATTATAGTATAGTTACATATCACCTGATCACATCACCAGCACATTAAATATTCCTCTATTTGAGATTTGTGGTATTTTCGGCCTGCCATATTTGTTGCACTCATTGTTTTTGTCATTCATTTTAGACCTGACGGAAGAGAAAGGTGAAGGTGAAGAACCGAGTGAGGTGACGGAGAAGCAGCAGAGTCAGGAAAAGTCTTCTAGTTCCTCAGACTCTGAAGAGAACGTTTCACAAAAGAGAGCGGACGCTAAAGGCTCGTTCTCCTGCTCTCAGTGTGGAAAGAGCTTCACTCGTAAAGGACACCTGGAGGTTCACATGGTGATCCACACGGGAGAGAGACCATACACCTGTCCTCAGTGCGCCAAGAGCTTCACCTGCAAAGGAAGCCTGAAGGATCACTTCAAGATCCACACCGGAGAGAGACCTTTCAGCTGTCCTCAGTGCGGAAAGAGCTTCACAAACTCTGGAGGACTGAAGAGGCATGTTCGGATCCACACCGGAGAGAGACCGTTCACGTGCCGTCAGTGTGCGAAGAGCTTCCCGAGCTCAGGAGAGCTGAAGAGACACATACGGATTCACTCGCGAGAGAGACCTTACAGCTGCCCTCAGTGCGGAAAGAGCTACAAACAGAAGGAGGTTCTGAGGGAACACGCCAAAATCCACTCGGGAGAGAAGCCTTTCACGTGCATGCTGTGCAGGAAGAGCTTCACACAGCAGAGCACGCTCAAAGTTCACATGAAGGTCCATTCAGGAGAGAAGCTACACCAGTGTCCTGAATGCGGCAGGAGGTTTTCAGAGGCCTGCAATCTCAAAACTCACCTGCTCTCTCACACCGGAGAGAGACCCTTTCACTGTCAGCGCTGCGACAAGAAGTTTTTCCTGGCCGTGCACCTCAAAACACACATGAGGATCCACGAGGACGAGCGGCGATACGTGTGTTCATTCTGCGGGAAGAGCTTTCTGTGGCTGCACGGGTTTAAAGACCATCAGAAAACTCATATGGGCGAGAAACCCTACGAGTGTCAGGACTGTGGGAAGACCTTCGCTAGAGCCGCCGAGCTGAAAGTGCATGAACGGATCCACACCGGAGAGAAACCCTACAAGTGTTCCCACTGTGAGAAGAGCTTCACTCAGTCGTCAGGACTGAAAGTGCACGAGAGAGTCCACACCGGAGAGAAACCATACCTCTGTCCTTCCTGCGGGAAGACCTTCAGCCGATACGGGAGTCTGGGAAAACATTTAAAAAAGGCTTGTCCAAAGCTGAAGAAGTGAACTTGGATGGATTTTAACCCGGACAAATGACCATTTAGGACTTTCAAGGGAACTGCCACATTTCATATTAGTGACTAGCGTTTTATTTGCATGTGGTTGCATTAAACTCTAAAGACATCACTTACTTTTCTAATGTCTCTAAATGTATTTCTGTTGATCGTAGCTCATCCGTGCTGAAAGTGATTTCAGTGTACTGTAAAATCAATCAAGTGTGAATGTGTGCTAGTTAATGCTGGACTGGGTTACATTAATCATGTGAATAAATCACTTATAGACAGATAAACACATCAGCTGTGTAGTTCTAGTGCTTCTGACCGTGTATGAAATCATCAGCACGAGAAAGTCGCACCGAGAGAACACATCTACTTCTAGATACATTTTTGTAACATTTTATCTTATGTGATGAAACTGTTGATTGCTGTTTCAATCAAAGCATTATATGTTGTTGTTGGTGTATACCGAACCTGTTTTACAGTAACACTACGATCCAGATGTGTGTTAGTTTGGTGTTCACTCCTCCAGACGAGGTTCAGGTCTGAAGCTGAAGCAGAAACATCATCTGTCTGCTCATGTGTTTCCTCTCAGTCCTGTCGCTCATCTCCTCATGTCCTCTTTTAGATTCGTTTGTCTTTCCGTTCTGCTGTCAGTGGTTTGTGTTCATGAATGTCGCCCGCCTTCCAACCTTTGCTCTTAATTGTCTGTGTTAAAGTATCAGACCGTCACTTTATTAAAATGAAGAATATGAATTCCAGAAGTGTCTGTAAGCCTGATCTGTTGCAAACCAAACCTTGCTCTGGAGTTGACTGATGTGGGGATTCTCTTCAGGCTGTGAGGTATAATAACAGGAATTTAAAGCTGAGTTAGAAATGCATTGGTTGTTTGGTTTTTCCTTTAAATCTTTTTACACAATAATGACACTTTATAATAAAAGGGGTTGTGTGTGAGGCATCTCAGTACATGCTTAAATGATTGTTTTCCAGCAAGGGAACTGAGGACATCTGGACTGTTAACATTCTCCAGGAATAAGAGAGAGATTAAAATTATTAAGTGTTTCAGAAGATTTCTCATAATCATTATAAGTTTTTACTATCAAAGAGCATGTGTTCAGTTCTTTTATATTGTATATTTTTCAGTCTATCTAATCTTTTATTATTTGACTTTGTTGCACTAATTTGTTATTACAGATCAGGGCTATTGCTAGGATTGGAAGAAATAGCTTGCTTAGCCTTACAAACAAACATTAAATAAACAGTCTTGACTGTAACAACACATATATAAAATATATTAGGGATTATGGAAACTTTTGACGTGATTTAAGGATGTACGAGATGTTGAAGATTGTTCTGAGGTGATAATTTGAATAAATGCAATGTTTTAGAGTTTAATCTAGATCTGGTCACTTGACAGCTTGCAGTGGCTGCTCGAATGATATAAGAGATTAATTCATCAAACAGTTTAGAGACAGCTTTACCGATTATAAGAGAGATTTTGAGAAGGCTTAAACTCGCACTAGACTGAATGTCATACTGTTAAGGAACAGGTAATAAAGATAATGAATTCATCATGTCTGTGAACACGATAGGATACTGTGGATGGTGAAACCACATCTCCCATCATTCCGCCCTCCTTCGTGACGTCATCAAGCTTCGACTTCGTTATTGTTTTGAAAAAAAAAAAAAAAGCGACCTCTAGCGGCGAAAACTTACACAGTCTTTAAGATCATGAAACAATTAGAAGCAAACATCTAGTCTGACAGACCATTTCATTGACTCCTAACTGTCTCGTGTTGGTTTTAGACCTGGTGGAAGTGAAAGAGGAAAGAGAAGAACTGGATGAAGTGGAGGAGGATCAGGGACCTCAGAGGTTCATCAGTGAAGATAACATCAGAACCCAACAGTGAGGGAAGAGCTTTACTTGTCTAAAGAGATCTGAAGAGGCTCAGAAGGAGAAAAACCTTCACTTATTATCAGTGTTGGAAACCGTTTTACTGCGTCATATTGTTTTGGAAACTGTGATACATTTTTCAGGATTCTTTAATGAATGAAGTTAAAAATTCCTTTAAAATAGGAATCTTTTCTAGCAATATAAGTCTTTATTATCACTTTTTATCAATTTAACACACTCTTGCTTAATAAAAGAATTAATTTATTTCAAAAATGAAAAAATTGAATGGTATATTGTTACAAACGATTTTTGTATGAATAAATAACGAAAAAAAGCATCAGTTTCCAAAAAAAAAAAAAAAAAAAGAAAAAAATACAATTAATTAATCAGCACTGATAATAAATCATGATTTCTGAAGATCATGTGACACTGAAGACTGGAGGAATGATGGAGCATCACAGAAATACATTACACTTTAACACAGATTCACACAGAAAACATTATTTTAAATTGCTATAATATTTCACAATATTTTTTATTTTCTTCTGCACTTTTGATCAAATGTCATTTTGATGAGCAGAAGAGGCTTCTTTAAAAAATATTACAAATCTTACTGATCCCAAACTTTTGAAAGGCACTGTATATCTTTATTTTATCAAAGATAATCTGCAGTGTTTTACAACCATAGGACAGGAAGATCTAAATAAACTTATCACTGTATCTAAACCAACAACATGTTTATTAGATCCTGTACCCACTAAATTAATTTAGCAGAAGAACTGCTTCTCAATATCATTAACTCGTCGTTATCTTTAGGTCACGTCCTAAAACCATTCAAGCTGGCGGTTATTAAGCCTCTTATTAAGAAACCAAAACTAGATCCTAGTGTACTGGCAAATTATAGGCCTATTTCAAATCTTCCATTTATGTCTGAAATTTTAGAAAAAGTCTTCTGCAGAAAATATGATCTGTATGAAGAATTTCAGTCAGGTTTCAGGCCCCACCATAGCACAGAAACTGCACTTGTTAAAATGACAAATGACCTGCTCCTTGCGTCAGACCAAGGCTGCATCTCATTTCTAGTCTTACTTGATCTTAGTGCTGCGTTCGACACCATAGATCATGACATACTCATAGATCGATTACAAAACTATACAGGTATTCAAGGGCAGGCTCTAAGATGGTTTAAATCCTACCTGTTCGATCGCTACCATTTTGTTTATTTAAATGGGGAGTCATCTCATTTATCATCAGTAAAATATGGAGTGCCACAAGGATCCGTCCTAGGTCCCCTTCTATTTTCAATATACATGTAGCCTCTTGGTAATATTATTAGAAAATACGGAATTAGCTTCCACTGTTATGCTGATGATACTCAGCTATATATCTCAACGAGACCAGATGAAACTTCTCAATTATCTAAGCTAACAGAGTGTGTTAAAAATGTAAAAGATTGGATGACACACAATTTTCTCCAATTAAACTTAGGGCATATTAGAGATATTAATTATTGGACCAAAAAACACTACACAGAATCTTGTAGATTACAATCTGCAACTAGACGGATGTACTGTTACTTCCTCTACAGTCAGAAATCTGGGTGTTATATTAGACAGCAACTTGTCTTCTGAAAACCATATTTACCATGTTACAAAAACTGCATTCTTCCATCTTAGAAACATTGCCAAGCTACGAAACATGTTATCTGTTTCTGATGCAGAAAAGATAGTTCATGCATTCATGACCTCTAGACTGGACTATTGTAATGCACTTCTAGGTGGTTGTCCTGCTTCTTCAATAAACAAGCTACAGGTCGTCCAAAATACAGCAGCTAGAGTCCTTAAGAGGTCAAGAAAATATGATCATATTACCCCAATTTTACAGTCTCTGCGCTGGCTACCTATTAAGTTCTGTATCAGTTACAAATTATCATTACTTACCTATAAGGCCCTAAATGGTTTAGCTCCTGCGTACCTAACTAGCCTTCTACCACGCTACAACCCATCACGCTCCCTAAGGTCACAAAACGCTGGACTTTTGGTCGTTCCTAGGATAGCAAAGTCCACTAAAGGAGGTAGAGCTTTTCACATTTGGCTCCCAAACTCTGGAATAGCCTTCCTGATAATGTTCGGGGTTCAGACACACTCTCTCTGTTTAAATCTAGATTAAAAACACATCTCTTTCGCCAAGCATTCGAATAATGTATCTCTTAAATTGAGAGTGTAGTTGCATCTGATCAAAGGTGCATTTTTATTCATCAGCTTGGTTTAAACTAATTAATTTTACTTTGTTGGATCAGCAGCTACGCTAATGATGTCTCTATGTGTTTCTCTGTTTCTGCTGGATCTTCATCCCGTGGTAACTAGGATTTACACAAGCTCCAGTCTGGATCCAGAACACCTGAGAAGAGATGATGCTGACCCTCAGAGGACCCCAGATGATGCTAACCCTGAATCAACAACAGAACTAACAAATATTGCTAAATGTGTGACTGCATCATATAATAACTATTAATTATTAATAATATTAATAATGTTCATCGTCTGGCTGACTACGTCTTGTATTTTTTATGAAAAATCCTGTCATACGTGCACAAACTGACAGTCACCACTTATAAACTATTACTAGGTTTTGTAGAAACATAATTTTCTGTAAAGTTGCTTTGTAACGACTTGTATCGTAAAAAGCGCTATTCAAATAAACTTGAATTGAATTGAATTTATAAACTACATTAGCCTACTGCTCCTAAACAGATCGTCATGAAATGTTGTGATAAATGTCACATACAGCTGTTTTTGATTTTATCTTGCAGATACCTTCTCTTTCCTTTCTACTTTTCCCTGAAATTCCCTAATTGTTAATTCTAAGTGTAAATGTAAAGATTGAATGCGGAGGTGATTCGGCGGAAGTAGTTGACGATACAAACAGAACGCAATTGTGACTGTAGGAGTAATGACAAAGTCTCATCGACTAGCTACTCGTTCTTTAATGAAAAGAAGACATTGAAAGAGATGGAAAAACACGACAAAGCAGTGATAGTAGCGGTGGGTTGGCAAAGCTGTGCTGTGAATGGGGTATGGCGTGCGGTCCAAAAATAAGGCTACTGACTTGTTGTGGGAATTCACCGTACAATTGCCAGTAGCCACTGAGGGGCATTCTTTTACCCAGAACTTTGTTTATTTCCTGGTTCCTGCAGTGGAAACACACCGAGTACCAGGCCAAAGTCCCTATTATTATTACTACATAGAGACATTGCTAAATCTACTGTAGGCTAACAGTAGCTTAATAAATTGTCAATTTACTCAAGTTAAACCGAACATTTATTTTGATGGGTTGCCATGAAGATCTTTGAGTGTCTGTGTTGATGATATGACAGTTTTCTCAAATGAAACGGTGAATTCTCATGAAGTGACGGTTTATGCGTTCGCGTCCTCATATAGTGACACACGGCACAGACTACAAAACAGCGAGCTCCCGCGCATCTGCGCCCGTCACACACAGAGATGTAGAATTTGCAGGAGTAATAGTTAAATAGTATTTTGCAGTTTAATATTCACAGACACTAGTATTTATTCTGCTACAGTCTGGAACCCTGCGCTTAGACTGACACGGAAGCGACTGAACGCAGCTGCGGGTACCGAATATACTCGGGAGTCGCTTACCTACTACCGTACTACCCACCTGGCCTTGCTGTTGAAAGGAGCCTGATATACATCAGAAATCCAGTTTGCCCTAAGTTTATGCTCTTGCTCCACAGCTAAATGTGTTTCCTGTAAAAAGAAGATGTCTGCTTTCAAAGATTTGAGATAGGTAAACACTTCGCCTCTTTTAATGGGATGGCCTTATGGAATTACATTTAGTTCAATAATAATGAACGTAACTTTATAAAACTGAACGTAACTTTTTCATAAACTATCAAACATATGCCATTACAAAAGAAGAAAAACACAACGAAAATGAAAAAAATGACCTCTTTCATCAAAAGGCTTTTCAAATATGCTAAGCGAAAACAAATCTTTGAAAAACATTAACAAAAATGAAGCATATTTGAAAAGCCTGTTACATTTGTGCAACTGTGTAAATTTTTTTCTTTTTCATTGTGTTCATTTTTTTTTCTCTTGTAATGGCATATTTTTGATAGTTTCTGAAAAAGTTACGTTCAGTTTCAAAAAGTTTCATTCATTTTTTTCATGTAATTCCATAAGGCCATCCCATTAAAACAGGCAAAGTGTTTACCTATCTCAAATCTTTGAAAGCAGAAATCTTATTTTTACAAGAAACTTTGTCTATGTATAGCTTTGCATCCGTGGGAGATGTAAATATTCCTGTATTTCCATTATGGGTGATGCAAAGCTTGGCAGGGAAGTGCAGAATATGACGCACATTAAGCTCTCTTAAAATTTGCATCGCTTCATTGAAGCTCCGGCATTGTTCCATTACTTCAGCCGTATAATCCAGAAAAAAACAGCACTTTACGCCCCTCAGTTGGCCTTCCTTTTTCAGCTCCTTCTGGTATATCGACAATTCTGATGTTATTACGGCGCGATCGGCCCTCAAGATCGTTGAGCTTAGACTTAAGCATCTTGTTCTCTTTGTTTAAAGTGCCTAGGGAAGTTCCCAGGGAGACAATACGAGTTTCATAGTCACTGGCCTGCTCTTTAACATCTCGACACTTTCCCTTAACTCTCGATGTGCCGTTTGTATGGTTCGAAGAGTCGCTTCAAGTTTATCGAATCTCTCATCAAAGGCACTAATGATCTTTTCCGAAATCTTCCGTGGCATGTCTTTTTCTTCCAGGATGGGACCTGGCATTTGGTCAGCCATCGCCATGTTGTCAGAGGCCTCAGGTTGCGGCTGAAGGGGTTTAATGCCCTGGGGTTATTTTTTGACGGCATCGACAAGGTTTAAGTTTCAGGTGCAGTACTATGATTGTCAAGCTAACCTTTTAGCCCATTTAAAAACAGAATAGAGACATTTAAAGTACAATTTTATCGACTCGGCTGTGGAGAAGACAGCAAACACATCTACGTCCAACCATTATCAAATCTGGTTGATAAAAACTAAAGCCCAAAGGGTCTTCTTTCCAAAGACACCAAAATTATGTTTGTAACACAATGAAGTAGGAAACTGTTACAATTATAAGTTAGGTAGAGCACTTTCAGCTGTGAGTCCCATAATGGGGGGTCCTGGCTAACAGGTTAAAGCATTTAATAGCTGGAAAAAATATTTTTCCAAAAACATATAGGTGAATATAGGTCGTGTGTGCACACTGCATTTGTCAGGATCATTAGCTGGAGTACCCATGAACTTCAGTAGAGGGCACTCCACTCAGGACCATTCCACCCATCCACCACCAGATGTCACCATATCATCACTTGGACACTAGCACCTCTCATACTGCTGCACCACACCTGAACTACATCTCCCATGATTCACTGCATCACAATCACCTTGCCACCTGCACCTCATTCATCACCTAATCTCCTTGCCACACCTGCACCTCATTTACACACACATAAGCACTACAATCACTCTTACTCACTGCAAAGTCTTGTTTAGCTTGTCTAGCATTTCAGAGTGGTTTCCCTTGTGTTTGTTCTTCCTTTGTCTGATCTTGGATTGTGTATTTCAACATCATAATTTTGATGATTATGGCTTCCAGCTTATTAAAACCCCCAATTCTAAATTTGAATATTACATGAAATCAATAAAAAAAGGATTTTAAATGCAGCAATGTCAGCCCTCTGAAAAGTATAATCATGTACTCAGTACTTGGTTTGGGCTTCTTTTGCATGAATTACTGCCTCAGTGAGGTGTAGCATGGATGCTATCAGCCTGTGGCACTGCAACATCTTGGGTTACTTGCCCTTAACCCTGTTCCCTGAAAAAGCAGGAACGAGATGCTGCACTTCATTGCCGCACTGAGGATGCTCCAGGACTGCTCTTTAGAGTAATATACCTGAAGATGCACCTGCAACACATTTAATTATAGCTTCTGATGCTTCCACATTCTGATGATGTCAGTAACAGAGTCTATAAAGGTTCTAGTTCAATTTGACGTGTTGCACACACTGTGTTCACAAGCTGGTCACTCCTTTATTTTTTTATTTTATTTTACCTTTATTTAACCAGTTTAATCGGTTGAGAACAAGTTCTCATTTGCAACCGCTACCTGTCCAAGATAAGACGCATGGTACAAGGTGATATGAAGTTACACACGACATACCAACATTCAAATACACAGTCATAAATATAGAAGATATTCAGATTCAGTTAAAAAGTACTGGACCTTGTATAAAAATAAAAATGTAATAACTCCTAAACTCCTAAAGACGTTCCCATAAGCACTGAATCAAGTGCAGCATCTAAGTCCTGGTTCTTCAGGGAACAGGGTTACAGTCAAGTTTTTTAAAACAAAAATAACAAATCATGTGAAATGTGTTTTTTATTTTTTATTTTACAAAATATTGTATAGTATAAATGCTGATGTAGGTTAAGTCAATATCCCTTTTATGTTTTTGGCTTTTTCCTGTTTCTGAGGTAGATTCTGGGAATGTTTTCTTTAAGTAGCTTATAAAAGACTTATAATGCACATGCTTGTTTTTCTGGACCTTGAACATATTGGACTTTAGAAACAAGTCAACAAATATGCCTAAACATTTTCCAGATGTCTTATTGGCTGTTGGAGTTGTCATCCTGGTTATATGTGAGGGAGCTATGAAGGTAAAAGAGCAGCAAAACTCAAGAGCACGTAGATGTGAATTTGAGAACTTGTACGATATATATACGTATGTGTAAGCGATCACGGATTGAGAGGAAAAATCATGGGCTCCGAATTTTCACAAGAGGACTATGAGAGGTCTGCTCTTTCAATTTATGAAAACGCTTTACAGCATCAAGCATGCCTCTTACCAGACGTAGGCATAGATGAGTCTGTGCTGAAATATTCTGGTACCGACTCGAATGCGGTGCTGCAGGCTTTTTCTAAGGAGATGCTCAAAACGGTTCCAGACTACATCGGTAAGCTGGGATCCGTTTTGTCTCCGATGACTTCAAATGCTGTTGGACTTGGAGCTTTGATGATTTCTATGATCATAGAGATCAGCATCAAGGCCAACACTCAGACAAGTGATGACACATACAACATGTTGCAACGTGTGTTTGGTGAAGAGAAAGCTTCGAGTGTCCGCGACACAATGTCAGAGTATCTGAAACGCCATCGCATGTACCTGAACAAAGACCAACAATTACTGGAGGAAATAAGCAGACTGGAAAAACAGCTGAGCAATCATCTCACCATTCTCAGAAACTCCCTGATGCATGACAGACAGATGAGCAGCCGTGGGTTCAAAATCTGGGTCAACGGAGCCGTCTTCCACGTCCAGATGTTGATCCACGAGGCTCGACTGAATATTCAGACTGGTAAACCTGCATCAGAATATCTTAATATTATCGCTGCAATCGATGTATATTTACAGAACCTGGATCATTTGCTGGACCAATACAAGACCTACAAGAGCAATTCAAATATGTTTTATAGTCAAGACATAATTGTGGGTGCTTACTATTTCGCTCCTGTCACCATATCAGAATGTATTATGAAAAATTATGAAGTAGAATGGTGTGCCATGAATGTTGATTATGCTTCTCCTCGCCCGTGTAAGACACAAAACGTTCTGATGACTTTAATGGATATTGTTTACTCAAAATATGAACCGATCAAAGGCTTAAAGAGTTATTTTTTAAATATCAAGAACAACCTCAACTCTCTGATCCATCAACGTGGTTCATTCCCTCTGCCGTCAGCAGCAGGTTAGTTTAGATACTTGGGTTTAAATATCACTGATGAACATGACACAGTAAAGGACAAAAAATAATAATTTTAACGAAAACAATTGTGTAACAGCCCGGTTGAAGAATAAAGGATTTAACTCATTCACTGATGTTGTACTCTCTTTCCTTTCCACACACACACACACACAATATATATATATATATATATATAAATACTTCTTTTTTTTTTTTTTAACCATGCTGTCAATTTCCTATAAGGTTTTTTATTGGCTTAGAATGATAAATATTGTTCCACTCTTTCCAATGACACTGATTGCTGGCATGTCTATTTAAGTGGTGGTTTGAATGTTGGTTTTACTGTATCAATCATGGAAAGCCCAACTGGACAGAGGAACAGTGTTTACCAGTTAGTGGATGGACACAAGACCATTCTTAAAGGAAAATTCCGGCTCGGTGCCACAGCACGGAGAAAGAAGCAGACGTGGGAGCGTATAGCACAAACTATCAACGGTTCATTCCCCCTGCTTGTGCGCACCAGTGAAGACTGCACCACACAAGTGGGAGTCATCACGCACAGGTGCTATCTAGCCTATAACACTTTTTAAAAACTGCTGGCAAACTTCTCAAACAATTATACGTATACGTTTCTTTTCAGTAAAGTATGTACAATTTCATGTGTGAGGAATGTGTTGAATTGACCATTGTTTTTTCTACTTACTTGAAATTAGGTCTTTATAGGCATCTGAATTAGAATAAGCTGACATATCTCCAAAATTCTGCAGTAAAATGGTTAAATCCCCTAGATCGCCTTGATCACCTTTGCATCAACCACCATTCTTGATGTGCCACCACTGGAGAGGAAGTGGTCAGGTCAGCAGCGGAAAAAAGACAGACCGCTTACAAAAAAACAGAGCCTGACCACCCAAAACAAAAACCCTTGTAGAAACAAAGGCCACAATGCCATTTTTAAAGAGGTGCATTTCAGTCTGAGCCACATGCCCAATTTGGAAGAATAATGGTCACAATGTAAAGCAGAACTCTTGGCATTGCCCTTGTATCAGGTCAAGGAGATCCTGCCTCCATAAATACATTACAAAATTCCAGTCCAAAGCACAGATCAGACCAGTCCAGTTGATGAAAGTGTAGATGACGTAGGCCTACTGTACCCCCCGACAAAAGATCTGGAACCTATGATTCAGTATGTCACAAACAACAAGACTATCGCTGCAACTCGAGCACATGTGTCTGCATTTTCAAGCACATACTCAACCAATTGGTTCCTGATGAGATGTTCTGCCACAGATGCGCTTGAAAAGTAACCTTATCAGACCCTCTGCTCATCACAAAGTTGCCACCAACGTGGAATCCACTACAGGTATCAAAAGTGGTAAGATGGCCTGCACAATTTCAATAACGGTGTTAGGGGAATGAAACGTCCAAGGTTCAAACCTAAGCTCTGAACCTGGTGTGCTCTGTCCACTGACCACTAAAGACCGATCCAGACCCCCTCTTATTCTTAATTGTGATTAGGAGTATGACCTCTTGACCCCTCAGAAAACAGATATAGCCATACAATGGTCTCAAATATTTTTGGTTACGGAACATTAGCCGTGTTTCCACTGTCGAGCCTAAACCGGTCGTGCTAGTGCGTGCCAGGGCCAGTCGCGTTTCCATTGTCTCTTCCGGGGCTTGATCGTGCCTCGTCGGGGCTTCCTCGGGGCCAACGGCCAGGGTTTGTTGGCCCGACGAAAACCTTGGTCCAAAGCGGGCCAGCTATGGGCTAGAGGAGGGGTTATGAACAAAGGCGGGGTTTCTCTCGGGGGACAGCGTACTTTAGGCCCTGACTGTGGAAACGCTGCGCTATACTGGTCTCTGTGCTACTGGCCGGAGACTATGAGCCCCGCCCCGCCCACTTTAAGCCCTGGCTCGCACTGACCAGACAGTGGAAATGTGGCTAATGGTTACTGAAGGGTAGGTTTAGGGCCAGGGTGGGTGTAGCCATAGGGGTTAATGACGGTTAAGTTTCGGGTTGTGTTTGTAACCCTAGAAAAGTGGTGTGCAAGTCTGAAAAGAGTCAAAAGGGTAGAAATAGAGTAAAAAGATAGAAGAAAGGGTTAGGGGAATGAAAAATCGAAGATCCAGGACCCTAAGGTCCCAGAAATGGCTATGCACTGGCCCACTTTCTGCTGACCACCAAAGGACACCCCAGGCCCAAAAAAGAAAATGGTCATGCCATAGAGAGACATATAATTATAAAATAATAAAATATAAGGCTGAATGCCATGGGTTCCAATCAAATGGGCTATATTGCCGTGGTTTACACCAAAAAGGGTTTCATTTTAAAGGAGGACTGAAAAATCCAAGATCTAGGGCCTTGAGGCCCCAGATATGGTTGTGTCACAGTGTCTGAGTTGTGTTGGGTTTCCACTAGATGTCCTCCTTTCCCACGGTGTCTGTCACTTTATGAACCTTCTTTTCCCTTATTTGGTCTCCTTCCTCCTTGTTTGGGTTAATTGATTATTCCCCACCTGTCTCCAGTTCCCTCATTACCTTCTGTGTATTTATACCCGGTCTGTCTTAGTATGTGTCACGGAGTCCTTGTTGAATGTGAATTCATGTCCGTCAATCTGTCTTGCCCATGCCTTGTCTTCTTGTTTTGTTTATGTTTGGATGGATGTTTTGGTTTCGACCCCTGCTTGGACTGTTACTCTTTTGGATTACCCTTTAATAAAGACTTACCTGCAATTGGTTCTATCTCCGTGGTTTTCTGTATCACCGATCGTGACAGAACGACTCTGTCACTGCAAGAACCAGCAGTATGTCGGCTTATGTCTCCTCCCCAGCCACGTTGCAGGAGAGGAATGGATTTGAAGGAACTCGCCTGGTGGTTTTCCAGGGAACCAGAGGAGGTCGCAGAGGAGGGAGTGGTCGAGAGGATACACAGCACCTCTCTCAACCTGGGCCACCCTTCGACCCAGGGCTCGTGTGGGATGGATTAATGCCACCGTCTCACCATGGCGGACGGAGAGGAGAGAGGAAGTGCACGTCCGCCACGGTGGCGCTAACACGTTCTTGGATTACTTTTCCACTTTGTCAAGGATCCTAGAGATTCCCAAGACTGTTCATGTCACGGCTGCTGAGCCAGCGCCACAGCCCAAGATGGCCGCCAACCCAGCACCACAGCACAAGATGGCCGCTAACCCAGCACCCATGCCCAAGATGGCCACTGGTCCAGAGCCACGGCCCAAGATGGCCGCATGTACAGAGTCATGGCCCAAGATGGCCGCCAATCCAGTGCCAAAGCACAAGATGGTCGCCAGCCCAGCACCACAGCACAGGATGGGCGCCTGTCCAGAGTCAGGACCCAAGATGGCTGCTGGCCCAGTGCTGCTGTATGGGGTTACAGTCACAGCTGACCCTCCGGAGTCGTGTCAGGTTCCTGTTGACCCTCCAGAATCGAGTCAGGTTCCAGTGAACCCTCCAGAGTCGAGTCAGGTTCCAGTGGACCCTCCAGAGTCGAGTCAGGTTCCAGTGGACCCTCCAGAGTCGAATCAGGTTCCAGTGAACCCTCCAGAGTCGAGTCAGGTTCCAGTGAACCCTCCAGAGTCGAGTCAGGTTCCAGTGAACCCTCCAGAGTCGAGTCAGGTTCCAGTGAACCCTCCAGAGTCGAGTCAGGTTCCTGTTGAACCCCCAGAGTCGAGTCAGGTTCCTGTTGAACCCCCAGAGTCGAGTCAGGTTCCTGTTGAACCCCCAGAGTCGAGTCAGGTTCTTGGTGACCCTCCAGAGTCGAGTCAGGTTCTTGGTGACCCTCCAGAGTCGAGTCAAGTTCTAGTGGACTCTCCAGAGTCGAGTCAGGTTCCAGTGGACTCTCCAGAGTCGAGTCAGGTTCCAGTGAACTCTCCAGAGTCGAGTCAGGTTCCTGTTGAACCCCCAGAGTCGAGTCAGGTTCCTGTTGAACCCCCAGAGTCGAGTCAGGTTCCAGTGAACTCTCCAAAGTCGAGTCAGGTGTTCATGGACCCTCCAGAGTCAGGGCTAGTCACCGTTGATCTTCAAGGATTGAGTCAAGTCACTGGTGATCTTCAAGGACAGAGTCACTGGTGATCTTCAAGGGAAGAGGCAAGTCACTGGTGATCTTCAAGGATTAAGTCAAGTCACTGGTGATCTTCAAGGACTGAGTAAAGTCACTGGTGATCTTCAAGGACTGAATCAAGTCACCGGTGATCTTCATGAACAAAGGCAAGTCACCATTGATCTTCATGAGCAAATACAAGTCACCAATGATCTTCATGTACAAATGCAAGTCCCCAAGAATCTTCATGAGCAGTGTCGGGTCAGCATCGATCTTCTGGAGTCCAGTATGTACACCATGGGATTGCCAGATTGTCGTCCTCCCGTTGGTCAGACCACACGGTTGTGGTCGTCTTCTGCTCAGCCCTGGAGGGCTTCCGCCTTGACCACACGGTCGTGGTGGTCTTCCGCTCCACCCTGGAGGACTCTGGCTTCGACCACAAGGACGTGGTGGTCTTCTGCTCCGCCCTGGGGGGCTTCATGTTGTTTTTTGTTTTTGTGTTCCTCTCTGCTAGTCTTTTTTTTAGTTTTGTGTCTTGTTGTGGAGCATCTGGGAGCCGCTCCATAGAGGGAGGTACTGTCACAGTGTCTGGGTTGTGTTCCCTGGGTTTCCACTAGATGTCCTCCTTTCCCACGGTGTCTGTCACTTTATGAACCTTCTGTTCCCTTATTTGGTCTCCTTCCTCCTTGTTTGTGTTAATTGATTATTCCCCACCTGTCTCCAGTTCCCTCATTACCTTCTGTGTATTTATACCCGGTCTGTCTTAGAATGTGTCACGGAGTCCTTGTTGAATGTGAATTCATGTCCGTCAATCTGTCTTGCCCGTGCCTTGTATTCTTGTTTTGTTTATGTTTGGATGGATGTTTTGGTTTTGACCCCTGCTTGGACTGTTACTCTTTTGGATTACCCTTTAATAAAGACTTACCTGCAATTGGTTCTATCTCCGTGGTTTCCTGTATCACCGATCGTGACAGGTTGTGCACAGACATACTTTCTTTTGACCACTAAAGGGCACCCCAGGTCGAGAAAAGAACAATCTCGAAGGCCCACGCAGCCCTGAAGAAGTCCAAAACCAAACAACAGTGCTCTTGGATCAGTGCAAAAAATCCAAAATAGGGCTAGAATGCTTATGGTTGTTTCCATTAGGTTTGCACAACAGAATGGGTGTTAAGGTTAGGGTGTTGTTTGGTGCAGTGCATCTTTCAAATTTTAAGAACTCAACATCTGTATGGGTTAGAGGAATGAAGATTTAAAGATCGAAATGGTTATGCACAGTCCTACTTTCTTCTCACTACTAAAGGTCAGCCTGGGTCAAGAAACGAAAATGATGCTTTGCCATAATGTCCCCATTATATCTGATTCTGATGATAGTAATAATGTCAACACCATATCATCTCATAATGTATTTATATGTTTTATATTTGATTGTGTTATGTAATAATAATAATCATAATAATAATTTTGTTTTATATTTCCCTACCTACCTACTTATGTACAGAAATTGTGTATTCTCTGTGATTTTCTATTTTTTTTCTAGGTTTGTATCAGTGAGGCCTTTCTTGGGCTGTGGTGTGCTACGGTGGACCGACCGGGACCGGATTCCAGGTGAGTGAGGTTAGTTTTAGTGAAGTGAATGAAATGATTGTTATTTTTGTGTGTTTGTTTTATTTTATTTTGTTCCAGGGGTCAGCCACCAATGTCCTTAGTAAAGAGGGTTGTAAATGGTCGGGGTGTACTGTAAAGGGCTGTCCAGACCGGATTTACAGGTAAGTGGGTTAGGTTTTAGGGCGGTAGATGATGTAGGGTTATAAGAAAAAATAGGACTTTATGCCCCAGGTGTATTTTATGAGGGGTTACTGACGGGTAGGTTTTAGGGGTTAGGTATATAGACGAGTTTCCTGAGTGAAATACGCCGACACGGCTCCGGGATATATTGTGCTGTTCCATCTACCATCAACCATCTACAAGGCGCCAATGTGGATGTGCTCCCCCGTATGCGTTGTATTAGAAACCAAAAACAGATGTTGAATCTCGGAAGTGGCTAGCGGCTGTGAAGCTGAAGAATCCGCCCAAAAGTCTGTTTGTTTGTTCTTATCACTTCATTGATAAAAAGCCCACAGAGGAAAACCCTTTCCCAGAACTTTGGTTGGGATACGAGCGACCTCCCCAGCAAAAGAGTCATAAACTCGACAGAAACACAAGTGACACGCAATCGGATGGTAAGTGTATCTTTATATTTTTCTGGTTAGCTAAAGTTTGCAGCATAAGTTCGACTGTTGATATATGTGTCTCTGTCCTATGTTAGTGGGGTATATACATTTATAGTTGATGCTGTTTGTCTTTTAGAAGTGTGCCTTGAGCCGAAGTTTAAAGATGCTGCAACACAATGGGAGGACCTAACAAAAACTGACCACAGCTACGCGGCAAAGTTGGACCACGTGTCGTGAACAAATCGATGCAGACTGGGGGTCAGACTGTGGCTGATGATATGCTGGTATATTTTTTTACTTTGGTGAAAACGATGTTGCCATTTAGTAAACCATCATGTAGTATTCCTGTTGTTGACCAAATACTGATGACCCTCATGAAACTGAAACTGAACCTTGTGTTAGGGGATGTGGCAAAGCGCTTTAAAGTGTCTAAAGGTGAAGTAAGTAAGGTGATTGCTCACTGGATTGATACATTGGGTGAGCAGGTTGAACCCATGGTTGCCTGGCTGCCAAGAAGTGTTATACGTGCTAACATGCCACCATCCTTTAAAAAGAACCACCCCCAGACCACTTGCATCATCGATTGTGCTGAAACGGCTATTCAGAGAGCAACAAACCTTAACTGTAGGAGTGCCGCTTTCAGTCATTACAAGGGAACCAATACAGCCAAATATCTTGTTGCCGTGTCACCTCATGGGCTGATAATGTTTATATCAGAGGCCTATGCTGGTAAAAGCAGTGACAAGTTTATCACTATAAACAGTGGGTTTCTGGAGGCCCTAAGGCCTGGTGATGAGGTAATGGCTGACAGGGGTTTCACGATTCGAGATGTACTACATGAAAGGAAGGTGAAATTGAATATTCCTGCCTTTACCCACAAGCGTGGTCAATTGACCAATGAGGAGGTAACGCGGACTAGACGAGTGGCCAATGTCCTTATACATGTGGAGAGGGCAATCCGAAGACTTAAAGTCTTCAAAATTCTGTCCCAAACTGTCCCCATCTCCATGACCCCGCGGTTGGACAAGATTCTTACCATATGTGCTGCTTTAGCAAACATGAGGTCCAGACTCATCCGACTGCCACATGAGGTTTAGGTCCCTATGAAAAGTAAAACCTGGGTTACCTGCAGTTTTTTTTTTTTTTTTTTATTGTACATATTCCTTTTTTATTTTATATATATATATATATATATATAAATATGTATATACACTTTCAGCTAGAAAAACCTGAGTAAATTTATTGTTCCCTTTCTGGTGTTGTGATTATTGATAAGACAAAACAGAGTTTTAACTAAGAAAAACTTGTGAGTGCTATTCTTTTTCTTGTATTGTAAATATTGACACATGACAATAAACAAATTGATTCAAGAAGAAATGAATTCATTTTTATTGATCCTATGCCATAACAAAGGAACAATTTCACTAACTCCTTAATGGATGATTTTTTTTTAATAGTTAAATAAAAACAAAGTAAATACAGGGAAAAAATCTCACAATAGCACAAAAAGAAAAAGACTGGAATAAAATATTAAATAAATAAAATTAATAAAAAAAGAAATAAGTGATTTATATAAAAATAAATAAAAGTAAGTAAAAGGGGACAACAGGGGACAAGGGGTTAAAAAAGGAATGACAAATTACCCCAGTACACATAAGCAGGTCATGCTGATTTTACAACATCCATGTATCTGGAACACAATCCAGCCTTCCATCATCGAAGTCATCTACAACTTTTGGCAACATGTGGGTGAAATAGAAGGAGTGTAGCCTTGAGATATGTCCCTCAACAAAGGTTTGGTCGTAGAGCACGTTGAGCTGCAGACATTCAGTGTTACTCCAAATCACCAACAAGACTTGCCGTAGCCCTGTGCAGTGCATGCCCAGTTGCACCTGCATGTAATATCCCTTTGGCCCATTGAAGGACAGATGGAATTCCCCTGTGGGCATGCGTTTAGCAGCAAGTGCGTCAGTAAGGGATTGGTTTTTGACTAAGACAGGGCACTTGATCTCCAGTAGTGTGTCTCTGTTCATGACACCATCCGGACTCGCAGCAAGCCATGGCTCACTCGGGCAAAGCACCAAACCTTTCACATCGATGTCATGACCTTGGTCTTGCAGGTATTGCCTGGCGTGCTCTTCACCCTCTGCTCCTTGCCGGGTTGCTGCGTTACCGTGAAAGGTAGGATGGAGGTGTTCAGACAAGAATTTGTCTGGTGCTGTGGTAGCCCAAACTGGCACATTCTTGGCTGTGCTTGCTGTTATCTGTACCCGTCGCATGTCATGCCACAGTTGTTCCCTGCTCTGTTCTTTTGTGTGCTGCTCAATGTACATAAATTAGGTTGTGGTCATGTCAATGTATGTGGTGTAGAATGCCCTACATTTCTCACATTCCAGTTGTGTGTTGTGATCACCATGATGTAGGGGCAGTGGAGCTTTTGATGTCTCGGCAGACTGAGCAGGGAGGCTGTTGTTAAAAGTGAGCTGCATTAGTCCACTGCCAGGTGCAGTGAAAAGTGCCGCTATTGGTGTGGAGAGACAGTAATTTTGCCATTCTTCCAGTGTCTCATGGACTTTTACCTTGCGACTAGGTGTAGAAACTATGCTGGAGGAGGATGCCTGTGATGCTGGTTGGTATAGGTAATTTCTGCTGTGTCTTCGGAAAGACACATCTCTGATTTTTTGCTGCCCAGTATTGCTTTTTGTCCCGGCATTCCAACAATTCTGCACATCAGTGCAGGCAAGCCCCGTCTTCCCTTGCCTCACAGCATTTCCTACCTGCAGACAGATAGAAACAAAATCACACACTTTTTAAATAATGGTTTGAGCATCACAGCACAATTGACTTCTTTTAGAGAAAACATTTTGTAAATCAAAATAACATTAACATCAATGTTTAACCCCTTTATGCCTGAGTTTATTTAGACTTATATAAAAAAATCTGGAAAAATATGAAAAAAATTTTATAAAAGAAAATACCTGCTGCATTTCTGGATTTTTTTTTATATTTTACCTTTACCTTTGTTAGATCACATTTAAGAATTGCAACCTTGTGCGGGCAGTTGTAGTTCACACTCTCTCACACTTAGACACAATCTCTCTCTCACATGCATACGCACACACACACACACACACATACAGACACGCACACACATACAGACACACACACACACACACACATTTGTATTACTCGTCGTGTTCTGTTATAGATTAACACACGGATAACGTTACATACAAACATCTTAAAACATATGCGGGGACAGGGGTTAGGGTTAGGGTTAGGGTTAGTGGAGAAGGGTATTCCTGCACAACCGGAGGCTGCAGTTTCAGGACCCTAGTCCACCTACCATACTGGATCAACACTAATTAAAGATGGACGACGTGGACAGCAATCAGACGGTGAGTACCCATATTTAATTCAGTTTTATTTTATAACGTTTAAACGGTGCAAAGTTTACATAATGATAACTGCTAACTATGAATGAATAATTAATTCCCACCAATTTAAGAATTTGTGAGCTAGTTTTATTAATTACTACGACGTTAATTCATGGCCATGATTTCATAAATCCTTGTTGAGTTTTAATGACGAAGTATTATAAGTGAATCTAGCCAGCACATTAATTAAACTTATCAGATGACAAGAGCATGGTTGATGTAAGGTTTGTAAGATTTACCTGCAGCTTAATGTATTAGTGTGAATACTGGCTTAATAGTCATAGTTTTACCATATTTATGTATTAAATATCTTTCATAATTAAACTGCACTGACTGCCTAGTTGCAGTATGTGATAGCCTGTTGTTTTGGCATTGTTTTGCAATGATGAATGGGACATTTGGCAATTTGAATAGCTTGTTACAATTTGGCCTAATCTGCAGGTCTACTCCACATACAGTCCATTGATATCATGAGTTAGTTTCTGTCATGTTCTGCATGGCCAATAGAAAGTGATTTTATGGATTTGATTAGGCTCATTGTAGGACAGATGATATATCATATTTTCATGATCTCAAAATATTCTAACATGCTGCAAGGAAAAGGGATTCACTTTGGTGATGTTGTCGCAAAAATGACATATACTGTATATATATATATATATATATATATATATATATATATATATATATATATATATATATATATATATAAACATTCTTGAATCATTCTTGTCTTGTCTTCCCTCTCAACAACTTTTAAAACATCAGCTGAAATTTAGTGACTCCATACGCTGATTCCAACTTTAACTTACCTGATAATGAGCTAATTCACCTTAAGGAGGTTAATCAATATACTGTATAATTCAAGAGACTAAGACTTTTAAGGTTCTTACTTTTTTACAATTGTTTTAAAATTGATATACAACATCAATTTTACAAAATTGATATTTCATTTATATTCTGTGCACACTTAGTCATTAACCCCTGCTGCATTTTGAATCAAAAATCACATTTAAAAAGTACTACTGAGATTAATATATTAATGCTATACAAAGTAACGTGACTGCAAACTGAACCAACAGGGTCCTGAAACTGCACCATCGCTATATCGTCCAGTACGGTAGGTGGCGCTGCAGCCTCCGGTTGTTGACTGAGCGTGTTGTCGGTCTGCGTGCGCGTCCCCGCGCCAGGCGGCGCTCGCGACACACGCGCTTCCTCCAGCAGCTGAAGCTCGAGAAGCAGCAGCTCACGCCAGAGACAACAGAACACGTTACAGTCGAAAACAAACGCGAGATATCAGCTGAAACACACCTGGACTGGAGCGGGAGGACGTGCAGTTACTGTCTAGTAGAAACACGCGATTCTGACCGAGATGCCGCGATGAAGACTCGCCTCCGAACCTTGTCTTCATCATCCGGAAAGATGAACTTTATAAAAGAGGAGAGCGAGGAGACGAGGATCCCCGAGCCGTGGAGGGTGAAAGAAGAGCAGACAGAGGAACAGAGAGGTTTGAGTCCACAGTAACACACACTACAGATACTCATCTTTACATGACTAGACTGTGTTTAGAGTCCAGTCACAGTTACACTAAACACTGCTGACTCCAGTACTCCAAAACACGTCAAATACACAGCAAAATCTGCATTGAAACCGTTTTAAATATATATAAAGTACGTGTGTTAATAATTCTGTATTTAGATTTATTCTGTACATTTTCAGCGTGTTTAGCTGCATTGTAATTAGGGATGCACCGATATGAAAAAATTGGCCGATAACCGATAATTCTTTAATTATGAAAGCTGATAACCAACATTACTTGTGTATAAAATATATATATAAGGCGATAAGATGAAGACACCTTAATTAAACAAATCATTCAATATTGTCATTATTAAGAGTATTTGGCATTTCCAATTAATATAGGCCTATTATTTTCTCACAGCACGTGAGGTAAAAAAAACATTAGGATATTAGCTGAGACTACTCGATGAAAATGTAGTAAAAATGTCTTTTAAAGCAGGTTTATTATAGCCTACAGTGAATTATAGCCTATAGGCATATACCCTAAACACAATTAACACAGTGTTAATGTGTGCGTCCGATGCAGAAAGCACCATCTATCATGGTGAAAGACGTTTGACTTGCACACAGTTTGCACGGTGCTTATATGATATCCACGGTTTCTCCTTCACAGTTTAAAACAGAAGGAGACTATTTCCAATATTGTAATACACCCGCGCTACAACTTACTAACAACTTTTTTTTTATTTATTCAATAGTTATATGTGTTGTTTGCGGCTCAAAGCAGAGGTGCACATTTAATTTCCGTTCCTTCGACAGTGGTCGGTCAGTGATGTGTGTCTGTCGTGTTCACCTCAGGCTCGCTGGACGTGAAGGAGGAGCGTGAAGAGCTGGATGTGGACGAGGACCCCCAGCGTCTCCTCAGCGGACAGAAGATCCTCAGCTGCTCCGAGTCCGGCAAGAGCTTGTCTCAGAAGAGAGCTCAGAGAACCAACGGCTTCTTCTTCACCTGCCTCGAGTGCAAACAGAGCTTCGAGACCAAGGAGCACCTGATGGACCACTTCAGGATCCACGACGGGGAAAGCTGCAAAGAGACCGAAACCAGCCTGATGCTGAAAGCGGCTCCGAGCATGGACAGCAGACTGCCCTTCACCTGCTTTCAGTGCCAGAAGAGCTTCGTGTGTAAACAGCACCTGATGGATCACTACAGGATCCACACGGTGGAGCGACCGTTCCCCTGCGATCAGTGCGACAAGAGCTTCATTCACAAGCAGAGCCTGAAGAACCACCTGAGAGTTCACACAGGCTTGAGACCACACGTGTGCCATCTGTGTGGCAAGAGCTACATCCACAAAGACAACCTGACGGATCACCTCCGGATCCACTCCGGAGAGAAGCCCTTCGGCTGTGATCAGTGCGGGAAGAGCTTCACACACAAGGGAAGCCTCCTGCATCACATGAAGATCCACACCGGACTCAAGCCCTTCACCTGCCGCCAGTGCGGACGCCACTTCACTCACAAAGGAAACCTGAAGATTCACACACGCATTCACTCCGGAGAAAGACCCTTCACCTGTCCTCAGTGCGGCAAGAGCTTCATGTATCACGGGAACCTGGTGGGACACATGAAGAAGCACTCGGGAGAGAAACTGTTCCACTGCACAAAGTGCGACAAGAGCTTCGCCGAGTCCTGGCATCTGAAGAAACACGTGAAAACACACGCCAACGAGCGACCCTACATGTGCTCTCAGTGCGGACACGGCTTCTTAACTCACAACAACTTCACAGAGCACCAGAAGATCCACACGGGAGAGAGGCCGCACGTGTGCTTCGACTGCGGCAAGGCCTTCACCAGACTCATATACCTGAAGCGGCACCAGAGGATCCACACCGGAGAGAAGCCGTACAAGTGCGCTCGCTGCGGGGTGTGCTTCACCGTCATGGACTCGCTCCGAGCACACGAGAGAGTGCACACCGGAGAGAAACCCTTCAAGTGCCCGCTGTGTGGGAAGAGCTTCGGACGGCTGACTACACTACTGACTCATAAGAAGAAGCACTGCCCCAAACTGACGGACGAGAAGCTCGAAATGTGACCCTGGAGCCTTAAGTGTCACATCCTCTGAAGCTGAACAAATCATCTCTCCAGTGATGTGTGCTTTGTGAGGAGGACAAGATTTGTCTGAGATACAACTGTTTAAAAATCTGGAATCTGAGGGAGCACAAAAATCTAAATATTGAGAAATTGCAATGCATATTACTAATCAGAAATTATGTTTTGATATATTTACGGTAGGAAATATCTTCATGGAACATGATCTTTACTTAATATCCTAATGATTTTTGACATAAAAGAGAAATGTATCATTGTGACCCATACAATGTACTGTTGTCTATTGCTACAAATACACCCCAGAGACTCAAGACTAGTTTTGTGCTCGAGGGACACAGATGTTATTTCGGGGAGCAGCAGTACTATTAGATAACATTAGATCTGCATTACGTTCACTGAAAAGAAGTCTGTTGAACGTTTACTCATTCCAGATCAGGATGAGTTTGTGTCTTCATCAGGTTTGTAGAAATGTAGCACTGCATCAGTGTCTCATCAATGGATGCTCTGCAGTGAATGGGTGCCGTCAGAATGAGAGTCTGATAAAAACATCACAATAATCCACAGCACTCCAGTCCATCAGTGAACATCTGGAGAAGACAAAACCTGAAACACATCCAGCATTAAGATGATTTTAACTCAAACACATAGAGTCTATAATCCATAACAAAGCTTTGTTTGGACTCTCATTCCGACGGCACCCATTTACTGTAGAGCTTCCATTGATGAGAGACTGAAGAAACACACTCATCCTGATCTGGGATGATCTGAGGATGAACACACTTACATTATCATTTTTGGGTGAACTATTCCTCTAACAGCTTCATCTACTTCTTCATGTTTGTTGTGAGGTGATGCGTGTGGAAGAATCAGATTGGAAGCTTAATATTACGTTTCCACAGAAAACAAACAGGACCTTTCTTCCAAACATTTAGACTTTGTTCTGTTGAACACAAACTATGTTCAGCCGAGCGTCTCCAGAGAGGAGTTCAGAAGTCATTCTCTGCTGTAACTCAACTCTCTCTGTCCTGTAGGATATGGAGAATATTCACATGTCATCCTTCTCACAGTAATAATGGCACAGCTGCTGTTTTTTACCTTCCTCTAATCACGTGTGAGAATCTGTCTGCATCATAATGAGGTTATTATTACGGTGTAGCATCAGTCAAGCCCATCTGTGTGTGTGTGTGTGTGTGTGTGTGTGTGTGGTTATGATTAATTGCATTCTCGTAACCAAGGCTCAAATGTGTGCAAACTGTACATGATGACATTAACAAATAAAAAGAGCAAAATCATCTTTTGTGTGTTAGTAGTATTCATGAAGCCAATGTTCAGTTTATTAATCATTTTTTAAATAATTTGAACATTTTAGATTAGATCATAAGAATAGTCTGAAAAAAATGTTTCCTGCATGAGACGTACCTGCCAAGGAAACCCAGTAAACACACACACACACACACATCGTTATGGTTTCTTCAACTTGATCTTGTCTTGACTTAGATGTTGTTACTGTAACCGTTTATTAGTTCTAGAAATTATTCTAGTTTCTGTAGAATTGTTCAGATCTTAGAGCTGCTTGAACGGGAAAACTCTATTATGAACTCATAACTCATTATGAGCTTGTTAGTGTATTCATTAACTCTTTAAATAGATATTTTACTGTTTTTTTTTTTCATTTTGTCCATCTTGAGTACGCTCATTATAACTCACAGAAAAACAATTAAAGCAATTAAAAACCAACAAAATGTGGATACATGCAGACTTTAATGGCTAATATTACCCACAATCCATTGCGCTCTGGAGGAGTATTCAGTTCAGATCTACAAACATGCATAAAAAGGTTTTTAAAAAAACTACAAACATGGTGGATATGTGCTTTAGATAAAGGCATAAGAGTTACTAATAATTAACATTTAGCATAGGTTCATTTAATGCTATCTGTGTTATATTTCACATGCAACAACAATGTTAAACATTATACTTTTAAATGCATCATGATGCAACACATATGAGCAGTGGTCTGTGCATTAAAGTCGCTTTAATTAGATCTGTTTTGTTTGTCCAGCTGTGCTTCTTGTTGAATGTGTTCAGGGTTACAGCAGCCTGCTCACTTCGGCCTCTTCGGACAGTGCTGTCGGACATGTTTCTGTCGAGTGCATGATGAGCTGAAACTCTTGTCGCAGAGCGAACACTTGTAGGGCTTTTCTCCGCTGTGGACTCTGTAGTGACCCTTCAGTTCTCCGGCTCTTCTGAAACTCTTCCCGCACACAGAGCACACGTGAGCTTTCACGCCGGTGTGAATCTTGAGGTGCAGTTTAAAACAGTCCCGCCGTGAGAAACTCTTCCCACACACAGAGCAGAAGTAAGCTCTCTCGTTGGCGTGAGCCATCATGTGCTTCTTCAGATGTGAGGCCAGGATGAACGCTTTACCGCACTCCTCACATTTAAAGGGTTTTACTCCGGTGTGACAGCGCAGATGATATGAGAGCGTGTCCGGCTGCGTGAAACTCTTCCCACACAGATGACACGTGAAAGGCGTCGCTTCTGTGTGAATCCGTAAGTGATAGTTAAGGTTTCCTTTAAATGTGAAGCTATGTCCGCACTCGCTGCATGTGTACGGCTTCTCTCCGGTGTGGATTCTCATGTGGGACTTCAGGTTTTCTTTAAGTGCGAAACCCTTTCCACACTCCACACACACGTGAGGTTTCTCTCCGGTGTGACTGCGTATGTGATTGCTCAGGATGCATTTACGCATGAAACTCTTCCCACACTGATCACATGTGAACGGCTTCTCTCCGGTGTGGATGCTCATGTGAATCTTGAGGTTTTCACTCAGTGAGAAACCCTTCCCACACTCGGAGCACGTGTAAGGCTTCTCCTCGGTGTGACTTCGCATGTGTTCGTTCAGGAGATGTCTGCGCGTGAATCTCCGTCCACACTGATCACACAAATAAGGTTTTTCTCCGGTGTGAATCTTCATGTGATCATTCAGGACTGTTTTACGCACAAAACTATTTCCGCACAGATCACATGTGACGGATTTTCTTTTCTGGGAGATTTTCTTGTCAGTGTGTGAGGAGGTCACAGATTCCTGATGGTTTTCCTCTGTATCGTCTAGTTCTGGACGTTCCTCTTTCACCTCCATCAGACCTAAAGTGAACACATTAAATAGTTTAAATTAATTTCAAGAGACAAAAAAACTGAAAAAAAAAACCTGCTATACAAATCCAAGAAATTGTAAATGATTTTACTATCTACTTGGAATAAAATAATTTAATTGTTTAAAAAAAAGATTAATTCAATATCAACTTTTTATTTTATTTTTCACAAATAAAGAACAATAAAAACGAATAAAAAGTAACCACTGTAACAAGTAACAGTCAAATGTTTCCGCTCTCATCAGATGTAACAAAACATCAGAGCGCGCGTTTGTTACAGTGTTTCAACCGCGGGAAAACGTCACATAACGTTACATTTGAAATGTATCTGTTCATTAGTTAGACCTTATTTACTCAACCTTTTCATAACATATGTTTGAATAAATCTGTTATGACATTTAGATGAACAAAAAAAAAAAAAAATACATAATGTGGCATAAATGTTTGAGTATTGATTATTATATCTGAAGTACAGCAGTTGAATGTAATGTTTTGTGATTTGCTTTTTCATTTTAAATTAATATTTATATTGTACCGACAGACAGGAACCTATTGTTATTCAATTCAATTCAATTCAAGTTTATTTGTATAGCGCTTTTTACAAAATAAATCAAAGATCCATTCTTGACATTTATTAGTGTAATGTTCATTATACATAAATATTAGTATCATGAATGGACACCAACCGCTTTGTTCCTCAGTATCTTCATCTTTCACTGTACAGGGTTCTTCCTCATTCATATCCATGAACTCTGATTTAATGCGCTCCATTTTTTTTGCAATGAAAATTTCCGCAGATTTGATTAATGCTCCATAAACCTTTATTAATCTCGTTCTGTTTCCAAATCAGTGCTCCAGATGTGTCTTCTTCTGCCTTTGAGATTAAGTATAGCTCGCCATTACCGCCACCTACTAGACTGGAGGAAGGGTTTTATTCCACTACAAAAATACAGCATTCCAGATAACAAGAGAATACAGAAAGAAACAATATGCAAATTAAAATGCAGTTTCTTTAAAATATATTTTATATTAAGCAGATTTTTTAGGTTGTTAGTGGTAAATTTAAATCAGAGGCACAATTTTTTTTTCAAAGTCAAGAACACATGCATATTTTTTCTGTGATACCTGCAACATTTCAATGAAACACACACAAACACAAAAAAAACTCCCCTGAACACAAGAGGAAATATGAAGGGCAGTCTGATTGTTTCAGGAGATTGTCGAGGGCCTTTTCCTCCATCATAAGGAACAGGGCTCTTCCACTGGCCCCGGAGCAGATGAGAGAACTTCTGTCTGAGATTATTTGTATCACCTTCATTACAGGATACTAAAGTAAAATGTAACTTTAATTTTTCTTAATAATGTGTTTATATATATATATACAGTATATATACTGTATATTTAAGTATAGCCTGTTATCCGAGTGGAAGGGCCTCTTGTAGGGTTTCTGCTCTGTAATATACATGTATCTTAGTTCATTTCAGACTGGTCAGAAGAGTGTGAAAATGTAATAATGGTAGGCTGGAGGAAACGTCCAGTGCCTTTCAGAGAAAACTCCAGAAGAATAAGAGTCCATCATCTCTGTATGATTGGAGTGTCACACTGGAAGACAAACACAGAGAAATCTTTAAATATCAATGCTACAACATCATGAAGGTCAATTACTTTAACTGATAACTACTTACAGATGTCAAATCAAAGGCTGCTCCCAAGACAAGATGTACTGGAAAACAACAACAAATGAGAATATTATCCCTGTAAACAGCACAAAAAACAATAATAATATTCAACAAACAAGATATTCATACCTCCACAGACAAGGGCCTTGTTGAAGTAAATCTGAAGACTATAATTTGACCAGTTTGGCTCTTTGACCTGGGCCAACTTCCTCTACAGCTTACTGGGCTCGGTCTGTGTATGGAGGTCTCCTGCAGCTGTGAAGTCCAGTCTTCCACCTGACTTTGATGGCAGCTACAGCGACACACAGTAGTGCTTGATTGTACAGAGCTACGGTGTCACACCGTCATCCCTTCTCCTTCAGAGTCAAGTTTTTCCAACTACAAGTCCCACTGCACCTTTAAGGCTATGGTGGGCATGTCCCCTCACGGAGCCCTGACTTTTGTGTCAGCACTCTTTGAGGGTTCCATGAGCGACTGAGAGGTGTTTCGTCTGTCAGGGATTACATCACTCTTAACAACTGACATGGCCATAATGGTGGACAAGGGATTCTTGGTTGATGACCTTGTACCTGGGCCTGTTCATTCTCCTGCCTTCCTCTCCAAGAGCGCCCAAATGTCAGAGGTGGATGTTCTGATGACGCAGTCCATTGCCAAAGACCGCTACCAGCTCCAATCTGTTTATGTGCCGCCCACGTTGTGCATCCATCCTTTTTGTTAAATTTCATGGAGCCAGTGCTAATCCAAAGGGAAGAACACGTTATTGATACGCTATGCCCTCTAAAGTGAAGCTGAGGAACTTCCTGTCTCTTGATGATCTGAATATGAAAACATACATCCTTCAGATCGATCGTGACAAACCAGTCAATTGGTTGAATCTGAGACAGAATAGATTTTACCCTCAAAACTTGAATTTGCTCATCCTGAGTGCAAGATTCAAATGGTGTAAATCCAATATTGGTTGTAAGCCACCATTTTTTGGCACAAAATATCAGATGCAAAAACCTTACTCTATCTGAGTGGGGTATACTTCTTCTATAGCCCCTTTTTTCTCATCACAGCACTGCAGTTTCTTTCGAAAAGGCTTTAATGGCCTCAAGACCTGTGATGTCTCCACATAGAATTTCTGAGCATGGAAAGCTCATGCCGTAAATAAGAACAGGGAATGCATGTGTCAAGGTCGCTGCGTTTTATTGTATGTAATCCTAAAGCGTGTTTACAGCAAGATTTATTCCAACAGGATGCACAATAAGGCCCTGCTGCTAATAAGAAAGCGGCAGTTTTGTAGGCTGTCATAAATGGGCCGTCTTTGTCAGACCCTTGGGCAGTCCCCCGTTTTGAAGCTCAATCCTTTCTTTATAAAGTTCTGGTGTAGGAAAAGTAGAGTATTGACTGTAAATTTTGGATATCATCTAAATTAGCTGTTGGCTTTTGCTTTCCCTCTCTTTGTTAATAAAAGGATTATATGAAATAATGTCCCCCCTGAGCACTACTTTCAGTGTCTCCCATAGGAGAGAGGGGGAGACTTACTTCTTTGAGTTGAATTTAAAAAAATTGTCAATTTAAGAGGATACATGTTTCCAAAATGAGTCATCTGATAATAGTGTAGAATTAAATCGCCATATGTGGGTCGTAAAATAAGATGGAATGAAGAGATCTAATTGTAAGGAAGCATGATCAGATTCTACAGTAGCAGAATATTCAACTCCCTTTACTGAAGAAAGGAGATTTTTGTCGATAATTTGCCATTTTAGAAGTTGTCTGCGGTTTTGGGTTGGAGCGGTCCAAATTTAGGTCCATTACACAGTTTAGATCACCACCTAAAATCAGATAATGTGAATTAAGGCTAGGTAAAGCAGCAATCACCTTATTTACAAAATTCTTATCCCAATTAGAGGTGTACACACTATTTCAACACCAGCAAGACCTAGGTATGAAATAGTTTTCCAGACACCATGATAAAACGACGCTGAGGTTCGACAGAATTCTGATACAGTTATTAATGAAGTAACCAGAAAGAGAGCGATAGCGACAGAGAAACAGAGAGCTTGTGTGAATTAGGGTAATGTACCTCTGTGCATCTCTAAACACTCTTCTGCTGCAGTTAGGAGAGCTGCCTGCAACTACGTTCGCCGTGTGTTTCCCTGAAAATAATTGCACACCTCAGAATGTTCGTCAGCCAATCAGATTCAAGCATTAAACGGCCCTGTAGTATAAAACACACTAAAATGGATGAGGTTTACTAAAATAAAGGATCACTGCACAGTAAGTCAAAAAACTTAAATCTTAAATGCCAAGGAGAAGAAATAAGTTTTAAGAGGAGACTTAAAAACAGATAGAGTTGGAGAAGTTCTGATATGAATTGGGAGACTATTCCACAACTTATAGCCAGCAACAGAAAAAGCATGATCACCTCTCATGAGTGCTCTTGCCTGAATGTATGGATGTAAACAATCAGATAGGTACTATTGAGCCTGATAATGGAAAGATTTATATACAAACAGTACAAGTTTAAAATCAGTTCTATATTTGACTGGCAGCCAATGCAATGAAATAAAACTGGTGTGATACACTCATGTTTGTGCTTCCCATAAAGAAGCTGAGCCACTGCATTCTGAACCAACTGTAAATGAGAAACCCATGACTGAGGAGCACCGAAATAAAATGAGTTGCAGTAATCCAGTCGTGACGTTACAAAAGCCTGCATGACCATTTTAGACTTCTTTAAAGATAAAAATGGCTTCACCTTTGTCAGAAGATGAAGATGATAAAACCAAGACTTGACCACCGCAATTATATGCTTATCAAAGTTAAGATTGTTATCGAACCAAACACCTTAGTTTCTTGCACATGTAGTTCTATGAGGAGTAAGAAGTTCAGATTCAAAATAATTTACACAGTGGTCATTTGAGCCAAACAAAAAAAAAATTCACTTTTAGTTTCATTGAGGCTTAAGAAATTACTTGTACTGTTTGTAATCCGCTTCAAAGGGATGTAGATTTGAGTGTTGTCGGCATACAGATGAAAATAACGCCTAAACTTTTTTAAAATAGATCCTAAAGGAAGCATATAAAAAGAAAACTGTACTGACCAAGAATTGAGCCCTGAGGGACACCAGACTTTAAATAAGTCTCAGATGAGGATTGTTTTCTTAATACTAATAACATTCCTCCTATTGGTGAGAAATGAACGAAACAACTGCAACACCGTACCCCGGAGGCCAACACAAGTTACAAGACGTGATATAAGTGTATCATGATCAGTTAGATCAAAGGCATAACTGAACCAGAGCCTTAGTAATTAGCATAGTATTGTCACGGTTGGTAAACCATGATCTCTGGCTTTTGCACTTTGTGGTGAAGTCTGTGTGTTTCGCGTCTGCATTGATTAGCTTGTGGGCGTCTCCGTTAATTGTCATCAGCAGCAGCTGTCACTCATTACCCTCTATGTATAATGGCTTGTCTCACGCCTTGTGTTTGTGAGAGTGTTGTTTCATGTCGTTAACCATGTTTGCCTTCTGTTGTGTTCTGTGTTTGTTGGATGTCCGTGTCTTCCCCCAGGACCTCGTCCACTCTTCGCAACCACCACAAGCACCATGACTTACCTTCGGCTCGCTTCCCCGCAGTTCCTGTGCCACCCTCTCCTGCTACCAACTCACCACCACCATCTGGATTACTCACCACATTCCACCATCTTGGATTATCGTCTTCCCAGCATTGTTTGTGTTCTAGTTTTTGTTTTTGTCTTCATTAAATATTTGTTCATACTCGCACTTGTTTCCAGCTTCTCCTTCACCCAGTTGTCACAGAATGCTCTCACCATCATGGACGCAGCAAGCACCACTTCACTACCTGACTTTATCCATCACAGCGTCAATCATATGGATCAGCAGCAGGAGAGCATGGTAAACATTGGATGCGCGATCCAAGCGCTGGTGACACAGGTGTCCGAGCTCACCCAGCGGATTCATCAACTCACCTCTCCCACTCGCCCATTGCACCGCCTGTGCCGCCCGTCCCCCGGGAGACCTCCCAGGACCACTTCCGGCCAGAGCTGCAACTTCCGGAGCCAGAGAATTGTTCTGGTGAGCCAACCTTCTTCAAAACTTTCCTTAAGTGTTTCATGCACTTTTGCTTACAGCCCCGCACCTTCGCCACCGAGGAGTTGAAGGTTGCGTTCACCCTGACTCTACTATCCGGCAAAGACGCCCTGTGGGGGATGTTTACCTGGATGACATGCTGATTTTTTTCTTAATCTCTCCAGGAACACGTTCAACACGTCAGACAAGTGCTCCAGAGATTACTAGAGAATGGGCTTTTTGTCAAGGCGGAGAAATGCATATTCCATGCACAGTCTGTTCCCTTCCTAGGGTATATCATCTCATCTGAGAGAATACGTATGGACCCTGACAAGGTTAAGGCTGTGATAGATTGGCCATCTCCAGATTCCCGTAAGGCCCTACAGTGGTTTCTGGGGTTCGCCAATTTCTATCAGCGTTTTATTCACAATTTCAGCCAACTAGCCTCACCTCTGATGGCCTTGAGCTCTCCCTCTACTCTGTTCAGGTGGTCGGACACAGCCGAGACTGCCTTCACTAACCTAAAGAGCCGCTTTGTTCGGCTCCCATCCTTGTGGTTCCTGACCCCACACGGCAGTTCGTGGTGGAGGTCGACGCATCAGAGGTGGGGTTAGGAGCAGTGCTGTCCCAACGTGCTGCCTCGGACGATAAGGTACATCCTTGCGCGTTTATCTCCTGCTGAACGCAATAATGACATTGGTAACAGAGAATTGTTGGCCATCAAATTAGCTTCAGAGGAGTGGCATCACTGGTTGGAAGGCTCAGGGGTACCTTTCATTGTTTGGACCGATCATAAAAATTTAGAGTATATTAGAACTGCCAAAAGACTAAATTTCAGGCAGGCTCGGTGGGCACTTTTTTTTTGGTCATTTTGATTTTACTCTATCGTACCGCCCAGGTTCCAAAAATGTCAAACCCGACCTCCTGATGGGACCTTCGATACCCTGGTCCCACATCGCATTAGATTTTGTTACCACCCTCCCGCCCTCTAATAGCATGATGGTCGTTTTGACCATAGTGTGGACCGGTCCTCGAAGACTGCACATTTCATTCCCTTGCCCAAATTGCCGACAGCCAAGGAGACAGCGGTCACTGTCCTAGATCATGTCTTTCGGCTTCATGGCCTCCCGGTAGATGTGGTTTCTGACAGGGTATCTCCATTTATATCCAAATTTTGGAAAGAGTTTTGTAAGTTGCTAGGAGCATCAGTTAGTCTGTCTTCGGGTTATCATCCCCAGAGTAACGGACAGTCTGAGCGAGCCAACCAAGATTTAGAGAGGACGTTGCGATGTTTGGTCTCCAAGAATCCTTCTTCCTGGAGCCAACAACTCTCTATGGTGGAGTACACTCAAAATTCATTACCAGTGTCAGCCACGGGCCTTTTTCCGTTTCAGTGCAGCTTAGGTTACCAGCCACCAGTTTTTCCCAGTCTGGAATCTGAAGTTGTGGTCCCCTCCACTCACGCGTTTGTCCAGAGGTGCCGCCCCACCTGGACCAGAGCCCGCGAGACTCTGCTCCGGGTGAGGGAGCGCACTAAGGTCACGTCGTGGGTCAAAAAGTGTGGCTTTCTACCAATAACATTCCTCTGTGATCCGTATCTAACAAGTTAGCTCCCAAATTTATTGGCCCGTTTACTATCACCAAGATCATTAGTCCGGTGACAGTCTGCCTCAAACTACCTCCAGCGTACAGGAGGATACATCCCGCCTTCCGGTTCCCCCACCGCCGCGTCCCGTTGATGGGGAACCGACATATTCGGTTAATCGTATTCTGGACTCCAGACGGAGGGGGCGAGGATTCCAGTACCTGGTGGACTGGGAAGTTTACGTTCCGGAGGAGTTGGGTGCCTGCTAGAGACATACTGGATCACTCCCTTATTGTTGATTATAATCAGCAGGTAGGCCCTTCTGGGAACTCCAGGAGGCGTTCTTAGAGGGGGGGGGGGGGTACTGTCATGGTCGGTAAACCGTGATCTCTGGGTTTTGCACTTTGTGGTGAAGTCTGTGTTTTTCGCGTCTGCATTGATTAGCTTGTGGGCGTCTCCGTTAATTGTCATCAGCAGCAGCTGTCACTCATTACCCTCTATGTATAATGGCTTGTCTCACGTCTTGTGTTTGTGAGAGCGTTGTTTCATGTCGTTAACCATGTTTGCCTTCTGTTGTGTTCTGCGTTTGTTGGATGTCTGTGTCTTCCCCCGGAACCTCGTCCACTCTTCCGCAACCACCACAAGCACCATGACTTACCTTCGGCTCGCTTCCCCGCAGTTCCTGTGCCACCCTCTCCTGCTACCAACTCACCACCACCATCTGGATTACTCACCACATTCCACCATCTTGGATTATCGTCTTCCCAGCGTTGTTTGTGTTCTAGTTTGTTTTGTTTTTGTCTTCATTAAATATTTGTTCATACTTGCACTTGTTTCCAGCTTCTCCTTCACCCAGTCATCACAAGTATCCTTCAAAACTCTTAAGAGAGCTGACTCAGTACTGTGACAAGATTTAAAACCAGATTGAAATTTTTCAGAGATTTAATTGATAGTCAAATAAGATTGTAGTTGATTTAGAACCACTTTCTGTCAAAAATTTTGGAAAGAAAAGTCAAGTTTGAAATAAGATGAAAGTTAGCCGTAATGTAGGATCCAAACTTGTTTGTTTTTTTTTAAGATGCACCGTGGCAAGTGTAGTGTAATGATAAAAACTTCCTAATCATCCGGAAGAAGGAGGCGGGAACCGGCGCACAATCAAACTGAAACTTTAATGAGAAAAATAAACACAAAACAGCGCACCAGCCCCTCACGGACGACTGGTGCGCACAAAATAAAAAGCAAACATAAAATATTGCCCAGGCCTGGTCCTCTTTCGTCCTTCACGGTCATCGCTCCAGTTTTATATCCTTCCATCTCCTACGTGGGACTCAAGGCCGGCGGTGGGGTGCAGGTGCAGCTCATCTCCAATCATTACACCTGGCCTCACTCCTTGTTCCCACGCCTCTCGGCCCCGCCCCACTCGCCACATACCTCCATCACCCCTCGCAGACCGGGGGGGTACCCTCGAGACTGCGCTCTACTCCCCACCCCCACCCCCCCATCCTCCGGGGGGGACCGCTCACGGGCACCTGCAGGAACCTGTGGGTAGGACAGACAAGGCGAGAGAAAAGGAGATGGAAGGAGGAGCGACAGAGACGAGAGAGGCGAGAGAAAAAAAAAAATTGGGTCATCTCCTCTGCGGGGCCTGGCGGTGGCACTGGACGGCCCTCGGCGGATGGCACTACACTCCGGTGATGGCTCCTCTGGTTTTGGCCAGCTGGCAGGAGTCCCCCGTTCCCTGCTCCTCCCCGTTCCGGCGGATGGCAGCAGGCTCCGGCCCCCTGGCGAACTGCGCCGACTCCTCCGCTCCCTCACGGACGGCAGCCGCCCCTCCATATCGTGGGCGGCCGGCAGCGAGCTCGCCCGGCCCCAGCAACTCACTCCAGCCCCAAGTCCAGAATGTGGCCCTGAACATGAGTTTGTCCAGACACCCATTGCAGAAAGTCAAAAGTGTCCAGTAAATAAATTAAGAAAGTCTTTTGAAAGTGGCTTATATTTACAGCAGACGTGAATGTTAAAACCCCCCAGGATCAGGATTCTATTATGATTGATGAAAATTTTCCCCATGAATTCAGCAAATTCATTAAGAAAATCCTTGTTTACATGAGGTGTCCTAAATATAATTGCAAAAACCACTGGGTTGTCCAAAGCGAGTAAAAACAACTGACTTCAAATGGAGACGACATCTGTGCAAAGGATCTTAGTTGAACAGCAATATATATATATATATATATATATATATATATATATATATATATATATATATATATATACACACACACACATGTAAGCATTCATTTAACATACTCTAACAGTGAGTTGTTCAATGTGCATCTCACCTGATTTCAAATAATGTCACATCACACTTGTTGCAAGTTATTACTATTATGAAGTTTATTTATATCTGCTTGGTTAGACACTTAATCACAAACACTTAATTTGATCAAAAATACAGTAATGTTATAATAAACCTTAGTATGCAAAATGAAGTTGTATTGGGTTAAATTAGTATAAGCATAATATATCATTTATACCTAATTGTATTAAATGATATGCTGTAAATGGGTTAAATGGGTGTAACTGAGGGAAGAATAAAGAACACATTATTGTGTTCTTTTATTGTTAAGAAAAACTATAATAAAAATAAGATGAGACATTTTTTTTATATTAGTAGTTTAATTCAATTCCTGATCAAACACACTTATGAAGTGGCATTAACCTGTAGGAGTGAGGTTGTAGATGTAAGTGTGAGTCAGTGAAACTTTACTGACACTGACAGTTTTGTTTACAAAGCATAAAACATAAGTTGTATAATTTATTACTATGCATGCAGTATGTTGTAAAACATAACCTGCTGTAAATGTAAATATAGGTGCAGCAAAAACACTTTGAGTTTTCATTGGTCTAAACTTGTTTTCATTTTACTGCCATTCAATAAATTGTTAAAACCTGTACAGTACATGTGAACATCCTGTTCTGATCTTTATCTTGGACACGTAAGCAAAACGAGTACTGTTCCTCAAAAGGAATCAAATTGAAATTATAGTCAAACGTTTGCCTTATATCATATTTAGGAAATAACTGAATACAATGTTTTGAAATGTAATGTATCATGATTGTAGCATTCAGTTGTAAATTTCAGTTAAAGAAATAAGAAATGCAAGATCACATTTAGTTAACTAACAGAAATTGAATTTGAATAAAAGCAGATGCTACTTGAATACATGTAGTTTCTGTGTCACATTCTGTGTTTACACTTCAGTCTGCACTGAAGCCATGAGCACGATTCTGGCATCTTCTGCTATGTCATTCAGAGCTCTCTTCAGCATTTTTGAGACTGTCATATAGGACATTCCTCCTGCCACCACAGAACCAAGTAAGGGTATGAGACTCACAACATACTCAAGTCCATTTTCAGCCAGAACCAGGGATGCAGCACCCGCTAAGGGTAATAATGAAGCTGGGTTTATCCCACCAATCAGTGGGGACTTCATTAAACTTTTGAATTCATCAGTGGTCTTCCCAGATCTTTCACAGAGCATCTGCAGGGATGGATCATCCAGACCAAAGACACTGTGGTATCGTTCTATCTCCTTTTTAACAATGGCAAAATCCACAGCAACTGAAAGACCAGGAACAGGGACTGTAGCCACCAAAGCAGACAGTAAGGCAACTTTTCCAATGTTTTCCTCTAATACTTTCTTCTTTTTATCATTGATCTCCTGTGTGATATTCGGCAAAGCCAACAGCAGCACACGTCTCTTGTGCTGTGGAAGCTCATGCTCCATTTTCTCCTGCAGAAGATTTAAATCATAGTTGCCGAGCTCGAAGCTAGAGATCAAAAACACAACAGGATCCTGTATACCAATGTTTTTCAGACCTAGACAGAAATAGGAAAGTGCATCATGAAATAAGTCATTAAATTTTTTATAATAAACTATTAACAAAAACCGTGTGAACTGAACAACCAACCTGTTTCACAGTCCTCTCGGATGGTATCCAATGTCTTTTTCTGGTCAAAGCTTTTCTTCTTACTCTTCTTCTCAGCATCAATGCTTTGGTCAATCTTGGAACGAACAAAATAAAACCTTTTCCCCATTCTCTTGATCTCTTTGGCCAGCAGAATGTGGCATTCTCTGAACCGATCTGAAGCGATGATGATGAAAAAATCATAACGTTCAAACTCAACAAGTTTAAGATACTCATCAGCTTTGAAGTTTCGTGTTCCAATGCCAGGAAGATCCCACACTTTCACATTTTTATATTTTGGGTGAAAATAAGCTTTAGGCTCTTTAGTGGTTTCTACAGGGCCAGTTATCGCAGAGTCCTCTTCTTCATCCCCTAAACCCCTGAATGCATTCACAAACGTAGATTTTCCAGAACCTGACTCCCCCGTCACACCAATGTTAAGTTCTACAAGATCCTGTTTTTCAAGGACTTCTTTGATTGTGTTTACAGCTGTTGGGAGATCCTGGGTAGATATGGATTCTTTAATATCTTCAAGGTCCTCCAGAGTTATTATATCATAATCATCAAACATAGCCATCTAAAAACAACAATAACCACAAAAAAAAAACAAGTCAAATTCAAAAATTTTATACAAAAGAAATTGCTCCATAACTAACTTAATCTTTGTATCCTGATATTATGAGAATGAGCATTACATTAATTTTTAGATTATGGGAAACTCTGTTTCTCCAAATTACTGAGGCCTGATTTGATAACATTTATGAGCTGCATAGACAAATGGCATTTTGTCTCAGTCAGTGCTGAGCGCTGTTTCCTCAGAATATTTTGACTAAGAAGTGGCAGTAGAGAGGCAGTAGATAGTGAGCTCATTGTGAACTTCAGGAAAGAACAGAGCAGGTCTCTGACTTGGAGGTCACTGGCGGCACCCAGCCTGCAGAAACCATTCATCAAGCCAGCTGTGGCAGTCTTCTTTCTTCATTCAGAATCCAGCTATGAGATGATCTTTGCACAGAAGGAAAAAGATTCTAATGTTATGGCATTTTGACAGCCTGAAATGCCATTTGGTCATGCAGCTATATGAATGTTATCAAATGAGGCTTTCCAGAGTTTGTGTTAAGGTTAATGCAGTGCTAATGAACAGTTTTAGCCTATTTTAAATGTCAGATGCCACTTTCTCTGACTTGGCCTATTTTAACTCAGATTTGATGTCCTGTTTTATCTGTTGGGAGGTCAAATGGTCTGTCAACTAAACATTTTATTATGTAGTTACAAATATACAAATAAATATGTACAAATATATTTAACTTTTTTTCAAGTTCAAAATTAATTGCCCTGCACGCTTCAAAGTAATATTGTGCTTCTGCAAATTAAATATGCACATCAATCTGAAATATCCTCTATTTCCAGCAATTGACATTTTTTCAAGTATATTATGTAAATATATATGCATATTCCTATTTATACAACTGTACAGTAAATAATGCACAGATCTGTACATAAATCTTATTTTCCAGATTTTACCACATTATTATTATTTATTTTTCTTTTTTTTCTTTAGACTTATTAAATTGTTCTTTCTGTTCTTGTGTCATATGTATGTACAGGTGCTTCTCAATAAATTTAGAATGTCGTGGAAAAGTTCAATTATTTCAGTAATCCAACTAAAATTGTGAAACTCATGTATTAAATTCAGTGCACACGGACTGAAGTCGTTTAAGTCTTTGGTTCTTTTAATTGTGATGATTTTGGCTCACATTTAACAAAACCCCACCAGTTCCACAAATTAGAATATGATGACATGCTAATCGATTCAAAATACCTGCAAAGATTTCCTGAGCCTTCAAAGTATCTCTGACAACCATTAACACTCTTCACAAGGAGTGTAAGCCACAAAAATGTATTGGCAATAAGCTGGCTGTTCACAGAGTGCTGTATCCAAGCATGTTAACAGAAAGTTGACTGGAAGGAAAAAGTGTGGAAGAAAAGATGCACAACCAACCGAGAGAACCGCAGTCTTATAAGGATTGTCAAGCAAAATCGATTCAGTAATTTGAGTGAACTTCACAAGGAATGGACTGAGGCTGGGGTCAAGGCACCAAGAGCCACCACACACAGACGTGTCAAGAGATTTGGCTACAGTTGTCGTATTCCTCTTGTTAAGCCACTCCTGAACCACAGACAATGTCAGAGGCATCTTACCAGGGCTAAGGAGGAGAATAACTCTTTCAGATGAGAGCAAGTTTTGTGTTTCATTTGGAAACCAAGGTCCTAGAGTCTGGAGGAAGGGTGGAGAAGCTTATAGCCCAAGTTGCTTGAAGTCTAGTGTTAAGTTTCCACAGTCTGTGATGATTTGGGGAGCAATGTCATCTGCTGGAGTTGATCCATTGTCACTGCACCCATTTACCAAGAAAATTTGGAGCACTTCATGCTTCCTTCTGCTGACCAGCTTTTTGAAGATGCTGATTTAATTTACCAGCAAGATTTAACACCTGCCCATTCTGCCAAAGTGCCAAAAGTTGATTAAATGACCATGGTGTTGGTGTGCTCGACTGGCCAGCAAACTCTCCAGACCTGAACCCCAGAGAGAATGTATGGGCTATTATCAGGAGGAATTTAGAAACAAGAGACCAAACAATGCAGATGAGCTGAAGGCCACTGTCAAAGATGTTTCTTTGGCTTCCAGACCACCTCAGCAGTGCCACAAACTGATCTCCTCCATGCCACGCCGAACTGAGGCAGTAATTAAAGCAGAAGGAGCCCCTACCAAGTATTGAGAACATGTACAGTACATGGACATACTTTCCAGAAGGCAAACCATTCTCTAATTGTTTTTTATTAATTATGAGGTATTCTAATTTGTTGAGATTGTGAATTGGTGGGTTTTTGTTAAATGTGAGCCAAAATCATCAATTAAAAGAACAAAATAATTACATTTTGACATTCTAATTTATTGAGAAGCACCTCTATGTGTCTAAAAAAACACAAATTCCTTGTGTGTTTTCACACTGATTCTAAAATGTAAATCTTAAATGAAAATGCAAAAATAAAACAATAAATTGCTATTGTTTGAAAACTGACTCTTACATGTTTTCAATCTCACCTTTGATTCAGGAATTATAAGACTGAGAAGACAGTGCTGTTTCCTTCACAAATGTCAAATTGACTTCTGTACAAAGAAAATTTTGAAATAAGTTCAATCAAGATGTGCAAATAATTGCAAAATTACCCTTCATCATCCATGTTACATTTATAGAGAACCGTTTTCGACACTTAATAATAAAAAATAAAAATAAAGGTCATTGCGACTTTTTTTATCTCCCGATTATTCTTTTTTCCTCAGAATTGCGGGAATATCATCGTGACAGATATTGTAAACTCGCAATTGCCAGTCATTTATTCAGAATTCAACTTTTTGCGCGATATAAAATCAGATTTTTTTTCTCTCTCTCGCAATTGTGCGTTTATATCTTACGGAAGCCCTGAACCGCATGGTGGAGAAAAAAAAAAGGAAACTTATCTCGTTATTTCGAGTTATTAAGTCGTTATTTCGACATAATAACTCGTTATTTCGACTTATTAAGTCGTTATTTCGAGTTATTAAGTCGTTATTTCGACATAATAACTCGTTATTTCGACTTATTAAGTCGTTATTTCGACTTATTAAGTCGTTATTTCGAGTTAAGTCGTTATTTTGACTTAATAACTCGTTATTTCGACTTATTAAGTCGTTATTTCGACATAATAACTCGTTATTTCGACTTATTAAGTCGTTATTTCGACATAATAACTCGTTATTTCGACTTATTATGTCGTTATTTCGACTTATTATGTCGTTATTTCGACTTATTATGTCGTTATTTCGACTTATTATGTCGTTATTTCGACATAAGTCTCATTATGTTAAGGCTTGTGTTAAGTTCAGTATGAGCCACTAGAGGGCAGAATAAGACCGCGAATCAAAGAACGCATTGTAGTTATGTTGACCTACGGTTAAGCACTTTTACAGGTGGGTGCTCCAAAATCCCAGAAGTTTATCATTGGAAATTGCATTCATCCCAGGCATATGCATTAATTTCAGGCTAACATATATTGAGGTGAAATTTATGTAGCCCATAAATGCAATATTACCGTAAAAGTTTGCCATAAATACACTAGGTATAGGCGTTTATTCTATGTAGTTTTCATAACACTGGATATTCTACTAATTCATACTTTTCTAATACATTGCCTAATGGGCAATTAACTTATTTAATAAGTACATATTTTGTGCTAATTGCTAGTATTGTATGGGGTCAGAATTGTTGCATTATTCCAAATAAATAGATTATTATCCATAAATAAATGTAACGAGATTCACAAAAATATATCAAATTCACAAATAAATGTAAAGAGTTTCACAAAAAAATATAAAACGCACAAATAAATAAAATGAGATTTGCAAATAAAAAAAAAAGTGAAGTGACATTCAGCCAAGTATGGTGACCCATACTCAGAATTTGTGCTCTGCATTTAACCCATCCGAAATGCACACACACAGAGCAGTGAACACACACACACACACACTGTGAGCACACACCCGGAGCAGTGGGCAGCCATTTATGCTGCGGCGCCCGGGGAGCAGTCGGGGGTTCGATGCCTTGCTCAAGGGCACCTAAGTCGTGGTATTGAAGGTGGAGAGAGAACTGTACATGCACTCGCCCCACCCACAATTCCGTCCGGCCCAAGACTAGAACCCACAACCCTTTGATTGGGAGTCCAACCCTCTAACCATTAGGCCACAACCCTCTAACCATTATATGTAAATATATATTTTTATATATATATAAAAATATATATTTACAAATGTGTTTAATGTCACAAACACAACTCTACCTGGCATTTATTTGTGCACCGCTGTCTGTGCATTTGTAAATTACTGCACGCATTTGTGGATCGCTTCCTGTGCATTTGTGGATTTGAAACACTTCTAGCGTCGACGTGCAGATAAATCCACAAATAAGTGGACTCCACCCACCGTCTACTTAACCCAATCAGACAACGCCCATGTTGCACTGACCAATCGCAGCACGCTCTCTCTCCAACCAATCACGTTTTGCCTAACAACCAGGGCGGGATCAGACACATGAACGCGAGTCACTCGCTACAGTCTCTTCAACATGGCCGATCAAGAGGAGTAAAGACAGGTGAGTGATGCTAACACAGTAATTAACTGAAGTTTTACCAGGTTCTTGATATGTCATCATTTGTCATAACTAGTGAGGTAGTTTGACAATTTACACCATGATTTAATAAGTTATTATTTGCTCTCAAGCACCATTTCGAAGACTGTCGCATTTGTCTGCCACATACATCAAGGGTGTCTTAATTCTAAAATGGACCATTATTCATTGTGAGGTGTAAATTGTTGTCATTTCTTTACTTTTGAATTTCTTTACTTGTGGCCTACAAAATGCGACCTCCTTGAGAAAGCAGCCATCGAAACAGTCAGCGGATTTATTTTACATTTAGAATTACTGAATTAGTTTATTAGATTAAATAAACTATTACTTAATATTGAGTGCAAGATGAAGAATATGTGAAGCTGCGGGTAGATTCGATGTGCGCCTGTAGTAAGGTTGCCAACTGCCCTAATTATACAGATATACGTTTGGGGTAAGATCTTCCACTGCATATTACATGAGACTCGGTTTTATTCCCCCTTGTCACCCCCCGCAGTGGCATCGTCTCAGATACTACGAGTATGTGTGAACTGAGGGTCATAAGCTGTTGTTACGTTACCTGGAATGCATGACATGACCACAGCCTGTTCATAGATTTATTGTAATTTATTATAAAGCACATTTGAGGAAAAATTGGTATGTCGTTCAGGTTACTATGATTGGAAGTATTAATAACATGTATTTAGTTACCACTTATAGTCCAACTGAACTTCTTGTACTACAAGTGGTAACTAAATACATATTGTTTTAAATAGAGGTAGTATATTAAAAGCACATTTTAGTTTATGGTGTCTCAAAAGAGCACAGTTGAGTACACTTAGATGTTCTTAAAATTATATTTTTTATTAATACTTTGCAAATCAAATTAGCGATATTTATTGTTTTAATATGTATTATAAATGGCTTAATTACAATATAAATCCTGTAAAAAGTATTTTTCAAACTTCTCATTCTAAGACTCATTGCAGTTTGACAGTTTTAATGCATACAACCTTCCATAAAATGTTAAGAGTTGTTTGTATGCATCTTCTGATTATTTTTCCACACAGTTACTACAGACCAGCTACAAAAGCTTACATCATTTTGGACTGGATGGGAAGTCCCATCCAAGAATCTCCAGGTAAATGTTTGGAATGGAAGATACTTCAAGGCTTCTACCTGCAGCAGGACCCTGATGATACCAGCTGAAATAACCACAATGGATAACTTTGCATCTACATTGCAAGCTTGTGCTAACACATCCTCCACTGGATTTGGACTCATTTAATTCTGGACACTGGTTCTATGTAATTTTTTTTCTATGTACAAGTAATAATAATAAATAAAGTACTTCAATAACATTTTAAAATAAATTTAATTATTTTACATGTCTTAAAAGGTTGTTTCCACAAGTTTTACTTAAGATACAACTATATATACACATTTACAACCTTGCTGTCAAAATTAGAGCAGCAGAAATAAACCTTCAAATATCCCTTTATTCAATCAAAGTCTGTACATATGTGAGAGTCTTGAGGTATACAACTACTCCAAATGAATCAGACACTTGCAGTGGGTCAATTTGCTCATTTGTGAGTTGTGGCCTGTGAATTACAGGCACGTTGACTGCAAAGTGAACATCGTCAGCATCTCCACCATCTTGTTCAACTGCCATTGAGTCTGAATACTCCATCTAAAGGTAAACAAATAAATCATTTTAAATATGGGGGGTTAATCTAACAGAGCAAAACCAATAAAGCATTGTAAGAAGAAATAATTACCTCAGGGTTAATTATTGGATTCTCTCTCTGGCCAAACACATTCTCTCATCCGACGAACGATAGTTGTATGAGTGACACCTAAAATGTTACTGATGTTTTCCTGGGGTAATCCAAGCTTCAGAAAGTGGATTAGTCTGTCATTTGCTGCCTCACTGTCCTACAATGCATAATAACAAACACAGAACATTTTGATCAATGCAGTAAACCTTGTTCACAATGAAATATTAGTCTAATTGGTAAATACAGCACAGTACTTTAGATTTTTTTATTTTTAGCAGATAGCAAATATTCCAACAATATTTTTAAATGTAACATGCTACATGACCAAGTGGTCATTTAATTACCTTAAAAAAAAAAAAATTAATAACACAGACGGACGGATGGGTTCAGAAAACACCAGAGAGGTAGAAAACTGGGAAACACTAGTTCAATTACAAATAACGTTATAGTTTTATTTTGGATGTTACTACAGTAATGAGCATTATATATAATAGTAATTAGTGGAGCGGCTTGGCCCTGGTGTCAGATCCCTGGCGATGATCTGCACTAATGCCCGAGCAGCACTTTCACCTTGTGCAGAAAGGCCCTGAACAAACAGTAAGTAAACACAAACTGCAGTCAAATATTTAACTGAACAGACTGTAGTTTAAAGGTGCATGGAGTAACCGTTCCAGTTATATACAAGGGAACATAATAATGAGGAAAGCCAACTTTTCACTAGTGATGGGAAGTCAGGTTCTTTTTTCGAAAACTGGTTCTTTTCGACAGTTAATTTCAATTAACATGTCATGCATTCCAGGTAACGTAACAACAGCTTATGACCCTCAGTTCACACATACTCGTAGTATCTGAGACGATGCCACTGCGGGGGGTGACAAGGGGGAATAAAACCGAGTCTCATGTAATATGCAGTGGAAGATCTTACCCCAAACGTATATCTGTATAATTAGGGCAGTTGGCAACCTTACTACAGGCGCACATCGAATCTACCCGCAGCTTCACATATTCTTCATCTTGCACTCAATATTAAGTAATAGTTTATTTAATCTAATAAACTAATTCAGTAATTCTAAATGTAAAATAAATCCGCTGACTGTTTCGATGGCTGCTTTCTCAAGGAGGTCGCATTTTGTAGGCCACAAGTAAAGAAATTCAAAAGTAAAGAAATTACAACAATTTACACCTCACAATGAATAATGGTCCATTTTAGAATGAAGACACCCTTGATGTATGTGGCAGACAAATGCGACAGTCTTCGAAATGGTGCTTGAGAGCAAATAATAACTTATTAAATCATGGTGTAAATTGTCAAACTACCTCACTAGTTATGACAAATGATGACATATCAAGAACCTGGTAAAACTTCAGTTAATTACTGTGTTAGCATCACTCACCTGTCTTTACTCCTCTTGATCGGCCATGTTGAAGAGACTGTAGCGAGTGACTCGCGTTCATGTGTCTGATCCCGCCCTGGTTGTTAGGCAAAACGTGATTGGTTGGAGAGAGAGCGTGCTGCGATTGGTCAGTGCAACATGGGCGTTGTCTGATTGGGTTAAGTAGACGGTGGGTGGAGTCCACTTATTTGTGGATTTATCTGCACGTCGACGCTAGAAGTGTTTCAAATCCACAAATGCACAGGAAGCGATCCACAAATGCGTGCAGTAATTTACAAATGCACAGACAGCGGTACACAAATAAATGCCAGGTAGAGTTGTGTTTGTGACATTAAACACATTTGTAAATATATATTTTTATATATATATAAATGATGGAAAAAACGAGCTTCCATTATGAATGCGCATTCCGCGCGCCTACATTGGAAATAACGAACTTGAGCGCGCAAAAGACGCGATATGTGAACTGCCCCTTATACAGTCCCCTCTAATGGCAGTAGTAAAAGAATTTACATTTTTCCTGATCAATTTATTAAGTGGAAGCGGAGCCAAACCATGCAAAATTTTGAACACAAGTCAAATATCAGCAAATTTAATCATATTTTCCCAACTTAAAAATCCATATTTAGTTAAAATTTCACAATGCTATGAATTAGACCTTTTATTTTCAAGTCTTTCGTTTGATTGCAGAATAGTCCCAGCTGTCTGTGTCCAATTGGTGAGACAGTAATTCATATGTGAAAAAAATCATAGCATTAATGTATAACTTTGAGGCCTCAGTGGTTAAATTATTTCTAATATAACTAAAATGTAACAAATTAAAATGTATTTTATTCCCAACTATTTTAACTTGTTTTTAAATGTTAGTTGTGAATCAAGTATTACACATAGATATTTATACTCTTGAACTACTGATAACCTTTTACCTGCAACTGTGACATCTGGATCCAGATCTCTATTTTCAGACTTTGAAAAACAAAACAAAAGATACAAACAGTTCTGCTAACATTGAGATGTAAATGGAAGTTTTTTTAACCAATTTGTTCAGTCATAAAAGATGTAGAATTTTGATCTATACCCTCATATGTTAAATGTGTCCCAGTCTATTTTTTAAATTGTTTTTCAAGACTATCCAAATTACTTTTAGGTATTTTATATTTTTCTACCTTCTTTTCAGATATTAAATAAAATCAGATTTTAGTTATCTTTCTTACAATCAAAATTATATTATGGTCAGATAGTCCAGTTACCAGATTAATGGAACATCACCTGGTGGAACGCTGGCCTGAAATGTAGTCACCGTTGTTAAATCAACAAAGAAGGATGTCAATTAAATCACCGTCAATTAAATAACCATATCTCAAGGTAATATCCTCTGAAGTCGAACGCTGATACACACTCCCAGCAAATGTAGTTTGATGTTGCCAATCTTGACCCATCTTGTCCACACATGGGCCCGGATTCAGATGCACATCCCCTGCAAGCAACAGCGTAAAAAGTAGTTATTCAGAAAGTTACATTTTATCACATTATTTTTCGATGTAACGCTTGGAATAATCTCCTTCCCATAATTAAGAATACTGCGATAGGATGCAAATTGTCTAACAGGCAAAGATGTGTTGATATAGGTATGAAGGACGTAACAAAAAATTTGAACAGGTGATCACATTTTCTGTATATTTTTGTCACAGGAAGTAAAATAAAAATCCAGCAACAGAAACTATATTCACACAGTAAATCTACTCTTACAATAGTTACAGTGCATTCAGGCTCTAATTTTTTTATCAGTTTATGTGTTCCCTGGGAATTGAAACCACAACTTTTATCACTGCTAAGGCAATGCTCTACCTCTGAGACACAGGAACACTTTCTTGCACAAGATTTGCTTCTAGAAGTAAATAAACAGTGCAGATATAATGATTGTAGTGCAAAAGAGCTTATTCAGTCTAATTAAAGTGACAAAAAGCTCAGAGAACAGTTCTTTATTTAAACTGACAGAAGAGGTCTTGTGGCTTCTGCCAGTGCTGTAAGGAATTTTGATGGCAGAAGATAGACATTATTCTTCAGATGAAATAAAGCTGAGAAAAACTGCAGAGCCATCTCTCGAATCTTTTTTCTGTACTCTCTTAAATACAGTTTTTTTTTCTCTATAGGCATGTTCAGTACATTTCATTCATAATTGTTATGGGATCACGATGCAGTCATGAGGCCTTAATGTTACGCTCTGTGAAAATAAAGGCCGTACACAGACAGGCTTCAGTGTTTGGAGAAAAGTTTTCCCCATAGTGTGGTAAACGCAATGCTGGTTCACAGTATCTCAAGGACCAAGATAACATTAGTAAATCATAGTACTTTATTTAACAGTTTATAGACAGTTCTTTGATTCAAAAGTGGCTTGTTAAAACACAGCCTAAACTGAGCTAAACTAACATGTTAGTGAAAGGACATCAGATCATGTATCAGTTTATACAGCAGGGGTTATTACAGTTAAATTTGAGTGAATTGAGACTCCCTTAAAATAAACTGATTCCATTTCTGTTCCTCTAACATTTACTGAATGTTAAATCTTCATCAAGACAGAATTTATACAAGATACATCAATATGGAAGAAATAATTATTTCTTATGGGTATCAGCTCACAAAGCGGTGGAAGTAAATTAAAGAATGGATTATTATGTCTAAATATTTCTGGGTATAGATATATATATATATATTTACTTACACTTGATTATATATATATTTACCCTTGATTAGTACTGTAGCATGTGTATAATTTTGTAAGTAAATTAGTAAATTCACTCATTAGGTGACAAGAAAAGGCCAAAAGAAAACACTTTTGAAGACACTCAGGATTATATTGAAGCCATGAACCTCACAGTGCTCATGCTTTAATAAAAGTACATCTCTAGAAGTTTAACACAAGATGTGTACTAGCGCCCTCTACCGTATAATAATGAAAACACGGATTCTAGGAGTATAGCTCAAATATATTTAGACTTTTTGTAAGTATAAGTGTACATAAATGTCATTTTAAGTATATTTCTGAGGAGTACATAAAAAGTAAACTAAAAGCATACTTTCCTAATTTTATTTTAAAATAAGTATACTTATAGCACATTTGAATAAACTTATTTTTCGTAAGGGTACTGTTCACATTTACAATCCCAAACGATAAAGTAAAACAAAGGTAATTGCTGGTGGGCATTGCTTCTTTCTGTGCATCAGTGCAGTTTTGGAAAGAGTGAATCTCCTGCTGCACTGAAACGTTTTGTCTCCAGTGTGAATACTTGTGTTCTTCTAGGCTTCTTTTACTTGTGAAGCTCTCTCCACATTGATGGCATGTATTCTCATTATTTTCCTCTTCAATAAACTCCATCTTTATGACACAGCTCACTGTTATGCGGAATGGAGGACCAGATCTGGAAGAAAAAATACAAAAATAAACTTTGTATGTGTAATATAGTCTACAGTATTAATATATATATATATATATATATAGAGAGAGAGAGAGAGAGAGAGAGAGAGGGAGAGAGTTCTGAGTCCACTTTAGTTACAGAGATACACCTTATAGACATTACAATTATTCACATCTAAACTATGAGAACAATGATTTAACTAAACTAAAACCGGCACTTACCAAACACAACAGAAGATGTCCAGTTGTTATTGTTCTTCTTCTATGGACTGTGTGTTGTTTTTTTTTGTCGGTGAGCAAAAAATTAAGATTAATTACTGCCACCTACTGAACTGGAGGATGGGACAGGGCTTAAAGGGACAGTTCACACAAAAATAAAGGAGTTCCCCATAGCTCACTCCTAAGCCACCCCTAGGTTTATGCTTTATTGGACTAATGGATATCATCCATTCACTGACTTATAAAGCTTAGAAGAGCCAGGAACAAAACATTAAATTAATATAAAGGTGTGAGACACAAATTATCACAACGAGGGCTGAGAAAGATTTCAAATGTATTTAAATGTGCTTTAAGGAGTTTATCAGATATTAGATGCTTTCCAGGAGAAATGTTAATGACCTATAGGTGAATCAAGCAGTATATTAAAAGTAGAGCTTCAGGCTTGAGGACAGTTTGCAGTAAATACAAACTAAAACAAAAACTGTGTCCATCTCCATTTCAGGCTGCAAAGCAATATCATTATTTTTATTTTAAAGGGGTTGATTATTTTCTATAGCCACTGTATGATTTGTATACCGGTTCAAACACACAGACATTTAATAAAAATAAACTGTGTTTTGCTGTGTATTTTGTGGCAGTATATAGTTTAATGTAGTAAAGGGATATCTTTACTAAATATTTAAAATGTGAAGTGTGAATTCTACATTGAAAGCTAGCATAGATCTGATGTTTGCAAACCCAGTGCACATAAATGACAAAGAAACTGTATCCACAAGAGTTTCTGAAGGTGAACAAGCATTGCACTTTTATTAAGTCTTTTGTTCAGAGCGATGCACTGAAGCTTTTATTTTTTTGAAGTGTCCAACGTTGCTCCAAACTTCTCTTCTTGCACAGAAAACAACTCTCATCTATTCATCTTCACTCTGAAGAAATGCTTTTAAACATTACACTCAGATGATGTTTGATATGTCAGCTTCTGTTTAGACAAAACACGATATAATAAAAGATACAGTAATCGACAGATGTTTTATTTTTAATACAATTATTTTTCTTTTCTAGAGTTTGTCAGCGGGATGTACACTAACGCTCAAAAGTCTGGAGTCCGTGAGACTTGTGATGTTTTTTTAAAGAAGTCTCTTCTGCTCATCAAAGCTGCATTTATTTGATTAAAAATACAGAAAAAAATAGTAATCTTGCAAAATGTTATTACAATATAAAATAATGTTTTCTATTTTAATACCTTTTAAAATATAATTTATTTCTGTGATGTGCAGCTGTATTTTCAGCATAATTATTCCAGTATAAAGTGTCACATGATCTTCAGAAATCGTTCTAATATACTGATTTAATATTATAATCATCAACAGTTGTGCTGACAAATATTTCTTTGGAAACTGTGGTACTTATTTCAGAATTTTTTGATAAATAAAAAAGAAAAAGAAAAGCGTTTATTCAAATGCAGCCCTGATGAGCAGAAGAAACACCTGTAAAAAAAAAAAAACAAACATAAAAATCATTCTGCTCCCAAACTTCACCTTAGTCTTCTCATATGAATATAAATGTCTCAGTCTGATGTGTTATTGTGGCAGAAGCTCCTCCTTCGGGTGAATGGTGAGTGTTTGAGCTGAGGAGGACTGGTCCCCCGGAGGCCTGAAGAGGAACTGCGTCAGCTTCGGACAGCTCTGGTGTTTTAGGTGTCTCAGTAAATGGCTGAACTGACTGAAGCTGGCAGCGCACGAGGGACACTGGTAGGGCTTCTCTCCGGTGTGAACGCGCTGGTGTTTCTTCAGGTTTCCAGACTCGGCGAAGCTCTTCCCGCAGCACGAGCAGGTGTAGGGCTTCTCTCCGGTGTGTGTCCTCTGGTGCATCTTCAGCTCGCTGGCTCTCGTGAAGGCGCTGCCGCACTCGGAGCACACGTGAGCTTTCACACCCGAGTGCTTCTTCTGGTGGTCTTTGAAGTAGCAGAGCCACAGGAAGCTCTTCCCGCAGAAGGAGCACACGTGTGGTCTCTCGTTGGTGTGGATCCGCAGGTGTCTCTTCAGGTGCGCCGCTAGGATGAAGCTCTGTCCGCACTGATGGCAGCTGAAGGGCCGCTCTCCGGAGTGAGACAGCAGGTGAGTCTTCAGACTGGTGGCGTGTGTGAAGCTCTTCCCGCACTGATCGCAGGAGAACGGCTTCTCTCCCGTGTGGATCCGGATGTGATCCGTGAGGTTGGCTTTATGTGTGAACCTCTTCCCGCAGTGCTGACAGGAGAAGCGTCTCTCTCCCGAGTGAATCCTCATGTGATCCTTCAGGTTTCCCTTGTGTGTGAAGCTCTTCCCGCACTGGAGGCAGGCGTGAGGCTTCTCTCCGGTGTGAGTCCTGATGTGATCCTCAAGATGACCTCTCTGTCTGAAAGTCTTTCCACAGTGAGGACAGATCAGTGCTGTTTTCTGTGTGCCTTTATTTTCAGTCTCTGAGCTGTTTATGATCGCACGAGGTTCTTCCTCCACTTCATTCAGCTCGTGACTTTCCTCTAGAACAATTAAAAGTGCACTCTGAATGGCCCTTTGAAATAATCTGCATTGAATTACATATATATGATCTATATAAATGAGTAACAAGTCAAGTCACCTTTATTTATATAGCGCTTTAAACAAAATACATTGCGTCAAAGCACTGAACAGCATTCATTAGGAAAACAGTGTTTCAATAATGCAAAATGATAGTTAAAGGCAGTTCATCATTGAATTCAGCAGGGTTGGGGAGTAACTAGTTACATGTAACAGCGTTACGTAATTTAATTACAAAATTATTGTAACTGTTATTAGTTACAGTTACTAAGGAAAAATTAGTAATTAAATTACAGTTACTTATGAAATTTTTAACGATTACAAAGGAGATTACATTTGAAAATTTACACACATCCACATACAGACTTAACTGATTTCTTTCCCAAATTGCACTGACTATTCTGAGACATACCGTCCTAATTATTTCCGGGATGCGGAAACACAGTCTGGTTCGTAAGAATCCAGTCTTAAAAACGGAATGCCTAACGCGGACGGAATATGCCACATTTTGGATGACTACATCAAAAGTAGGTCAGTACACTTGAATCAAAACATGACATGGACTAGTGTCTGTGAATATTAAGCCCCAAAAATGCAATATATGACTTGCACATTCTGCGTGTTGGAAATCAGGCGCGGACTGGACACCGGGAGAACAGGAACTATTCCCTGTAAAGATGCTTTTTTGTCTTAGTTTTTTTTTTTTTTTTTTTAATCAAGCAGCAGCACGTTGCTCATCAGTCATCACTATATAAAGGACATCATTATTATCTGTTGGAATGTTACAGTAGTAATTTAGCTGAAAAAAAATCTGTTTTTTAAAATAGGTTTAGGGGGAGCTATGACAGACAACAACACAATCCTTACGAAAATTAACATATTAATATTTAACTATAAATCCAGAGAAATGGCTACTTTTGTTTAACTGTGGTAACCAAAAATGTTAAATTATTTTACAGATGTATTTATTTAAAAATAAATACAAATCCATTTGAAAAAAAAGAAGAAAAAACAAAAAAGGTTATTTTACTTTTATATAGGCTAATAAAAGCATGGTTCATTTTTGTAAGGGAAAAACATGACTCATGTACAGTATTAAGATTTTTCTATAAAGATATTGTAGTATTGTAGAGTATTGTAAAGTATAGTTTTGTCCAATCTTGGGTATTAAAGTCATGAGAGAGATGGATAACAGGGCAAAATAAAGAGACTGAAGAGAAAAATGGAAGTGAAGGTGCAGTTTTATGTCAGGTCCATACAAAAAATAGTTTTGTCCATGAATTTGTTTGTATGAGTTTGAATTTTCCAATCTGAATTTTTTTCCCAGTCCACCCCTCCTGTAAATTAATGGCAAAGACATGCAGTTTCATTTACTACACATAGGCCTACTGAAGCTTGCAGTGTTTTCAACCTCTGCCGCCTCAATATAGGAGTTCACGAGCACATAAACATCATTTCTAGAACTGCTCTGTGTCACTTCATGTGCATTTAACTTATTTGGAGAAAACTATCATCATATACAAAGAGACAGCAGTTAAAAAAAACACCAATGTTTCAGGAGTTTATTACACAGAATACATCACTGTGGCGAGTGGGGCGGGGCCGAGGGATGTGGGAACGAGCGAGTGGTGTGATTGGGAAATGAGTGACACCTGCGACCCACCACCGGTCTCAAGTCCCACAGAGGAGATGGAAGGATATAAAACTGGAGCGATGACAGTGAAGGACGAGAGAGGACCAGGCCTGTGCTTTATTTTATGTTTGCTTTTTATTTGTGCGCATCAGTCGTCCGTGAGGGTCTGATGCTTTTTTTATGTTTATTTTGTGATTATTAAAATGTCATTTTGATTGTCCGCCGGTTCCCGCCTCCTTCTTCCCGATGATTAGGAAGTTTTTATTATTACAGTCACATGCTCATTAGATAACTGAATTTAAGTTGATGTATATGCTTTTATTTATTATTCTTTAATTTTCACAAATTTTGAAAAGTAATCAAAAAGTACTCAAAAGTAATTAGTTACATTACTTTAATAAAGTAATTGAAAAAGTTACACTACTATTACCTTTTAAACAGGGTAACTTGTAATCTGTAACCTATTACATTTACAAAGTAACCTTCCCAACACTATATATATATATATATATATCTCATATGACAGTTACATAAAAATTATTGAAGATGAAAAATAGGTAAATTGTGTATATCAATAACTCATTACAAGGCACTGTAATTTACTCATTAATATGTCAATATTCCATTCTTCATATCAATTATAGTGATATATCTTACAGTAAATTACCGCAAATCAAACAGTGGTTTGTCCAGCAAACGGCCGTAAGATGAACTTATCAACTTTAAATAAAGTTATAAATCCTTATAATTCAAGGAAAAATATTCTCTGGCAATGAAAAAATTATCCTATCATTATGAAATTTCGTTACTAAAAGTAAAGAGCTTGTAGCTAAAGATCAGACATTTCATTGACTCGTAATGTGAGCGTTTTAGAGGCAAACATGAATATATATTGGTTTTTAATAGTGGTGGGCATAGATTAATTTTTTAAATCTAGATTAATCTCACTGTGATCTTGAAATTAATCTAGATTAATCTAGATTAAAATGGTTCATTCGAATTCTGCCGAAGGCATTCAGAATATGTGTGTTACCCATATAAAATTGACAAACAGTAAGTCTTTGAGAAGGGGTTTATCAAGCTAGGTGGTGCATTAGAAAAGGGGCTCATTTTCTGTTTCCAAAATGCATCACAATGTGCTTGAAAAAGCTGTAAACTAATTCCACATTGCACAAGGTGCAAACAACCTTACGCCTGTTTCACACCAATGTTTAAGTTTTTTTCAAGTTTGTACGTGTCAAAGTACAGAAACCAAATAATTAAATGTAAAATAGCACTGGATAGTCTTCAATGTAAAAAAGAAATATACAATCAAACCTACATTTATTCATCATTTTTCACATTATTACAGTTTTGCTATATGTGACCAATCACAGAAAGTAGGGACACAAGTGGGTTCTGGGGCATTTTGAGTTATTCACAGATTCTGAAAGTGTAGTCTCCAAGCTTTCCAACGATGTGTAACACATGGAAATCGGATAATACTTGGAGAAGTTGTGGCCATTTGAAGGTAGGCACTCAAAAAAACTCAAAAAGTAGAAAATAGCCTCTAAAGATTGTGCAGTTCTCACTGCTGCGAGTGACAATGGGGCTCATTTACATCTCATTTAGATAAGCCATACCCCCTGCATAGCAACGACAGACACAACGGGAAAAATCGGACCGCATACTATTAATAATAAAGGAGAATGTGCATTGTAAATGTCAGTAATTTATCTTTTTTGACTTTTATAAAAAATGATTTAGAGGCTGAAATATGTGAATTTTAGCTTTTTATAAAAAATCATTAATCTTTAAAATGTGGCCATCATTTTTAATGTTATTATTTTAATGTTTATTTAAACAAAAAGTACATATTTATGCTAATTTTATTTGTTATTTGCTGGTTTTCTACATATAACTTGGTGAATTGATTTCATTGTGTAGCATTAGGACTTTTTTAACAGGATTCTGTGATAACCGATAACTAATAACAATAGGTAGATATGGGAAGGTCTAAACATGGACTAAACATGAGATAACGTGTACGTGTTCTTAGAATGAACACAAAACGACAAACTTTGATGTTCATGAAAACTCACCCCATAAGTAACAAAAGTATTCTCGTAGATCTCGATGCCTCCAATGAAATAAGTCGTTCGGGCACACTTTCTCTTTGTCGGGGTCTTCTTTGTGGATGTAACCATCTCCGAAGTTTGCACTGTGCGTCTGTTTGCCTCTAAATGTTATGGATTTTCCCCATTTCTCTGTTTTTATTCCCATCAAATGTTACTATCGATATAGCCACTGATATCTTACGGTCCAACTCGTCTGACGCCAGTCCAATACATTCTTCCTCGTCATCATCTTCGCTCAGTTGTAGATTAGGGATATTACAGTCTTATTATGCAGCTTTCATCGTCGCTCAGATCATCTTCAGAATCAGTGAGCGCTTGTTTATAAGCATTCGGCTTGTCGAAGAAGTACTTCAAAGCATTTTCGGTGTAACGGCCACGGTTCAGCTCGTCTGCATTCATCTTTGCGACGTACATCTTCACTGAATTTTGATATCAGCTACAGCCGGCCAGAGCGCTGCATACTAAGTAGCCACGCTTCCCTCGGAGGGCGGGGGAAATAACAAAAGAAACAAAAGCCGGCTTATCCAGTATGGAAATACAGACAGACAATGAAACTCCCCTACTGCGTGCTAGAATCTCTGACAAACTAGCTGATTTCAACCTCAAAATGTACGCTTTTAAATATACCAATACTGCTATCTCAAACACGGAGAGGATTCTTTGTGATATCAACTAACAGATTCTGCAAAAAAACGAAAATCACCAATTTTGAAAAAAAAAAAAACGCTTCTTTCTCATTTTGCTCGAAAGTTGTGCTGCCAACTTGTGCCACTGGTTTCCGTGACGGGTCACATATATATCAAAAATTATATCTGGTATCTGAATAATTTTTGGTTTGCCTGTTAAAACTACAAAGTAATTCAGTCAAGAGCAGTGAGTGATTTTCTTTTGTTTTCTTGGATTAACATTACAGCAGCCAGTAGCTAAATTAGGCGCGGTCACTTTAAGATGAGAAGATGAACGCATCCAATATAATACACATCCCATTTTTTCCCTCAACCGTTTACTTTCACTTAAGAAATAACTGACAGTTTTTTCGAGCATACTTTACAAGGTGGATATTTTGACATATTTTGTATGTATTTGTCGGCACAAGAAAGCAAATTCGATGTTCAAGTGTTTAGAGACGCCTTTATCTGCGTGATCCCTGAACACCAGAACACTGCGAGTACTGAATTAGCCTCTTTCACATCTTTTTGTTTGTTCAAACTGCGATTTGTATTTGTTCGTTCAGGTGCAGGAGGGACTTCGAGGAGAACTTTGCAGAAGAGAGCTCGGTTCAGTGTCGCTGTCCGTGATACGCGACTCTCGATCTCTCCGCACATAACATAGCGCGCGCGCGAGTAACCAGCTACTCCGTTCAGCTTTTCCGCGTATTGTGTTTGGATGCTTTAATGTTTAAATCGACAAGCGGTAAGGCGTAAAATCATGTGACAAAGATAAGCTTTCGTGACGATGCGCAGCAGTGGCCCGTTAACTGTCCTGAGCATCTTTTTAGGCTGGCCTCAGGAAGTCATCATAGCAATACATTGAGAGAAGGTGCCAGTGGGCTGGCTTTTTCCTGTCCTGTTTCCCAGTGGGATCATAAAGTTTTATGAGCTGGTCAGGAGTAGGGTTACAGAATCATGACTCTTATTTAAAGATAAGCCATACCCCCTGCATAGCAAAGATAGACACAACGGGAAAAATCGGACCGCATACTATTAATAATAAAGAGAATGTGCATTGTAAATGTCAGTAATTTATCTTTTTTGACTCATGACTCTTATTTGAGAACATTAAATTAGGAGAGGCATTTCCAATTTACAAATCAGCAATTTATAATCCTCGCATAACAAGGATTAACCATTTTATGCAAAGCACCAACCTAATAAAAATACATTATTAAGGGCTTACATAAAGAGCATAAAGAAAAGTTTGTGTGTGTGTTTAGGAATGTGGGCGTTTCGTTTCTCAATTCAATTCAATTCAGATTCAAGTTTATTTGTATAGCGCTTTTTACAATACAAATCGTTACAAAGCATTCTCCTTTGAGGCTGCTCACGTGACTCTGGAATTTCTTGTCCAGTGTCGTTAATAATTTAAATCCAGCCAGGCTGGCGCCAGGCCAGGCATTTAGTTTAGAGAGAGTTGGGTTTATATGCCTGAATTCAAAATCTACAAGCTTTGGGTTTGCATTGTTTTAGATTCAACGAACCATGATTCATTAGTTCAGAACCCATGAATCGATGAACTGCATATCCGTTACAGCTACGTTCTCAAAACTCAAATATCAAAATCAACTGTGGGCGGCAGTTATTAGAAGAGTGACATCTACGCTAATATTAGTCTGTTTCTCTCTTGTTCCGAGGTCACAGTAGCCACCAGATCCAGTCTGTATCCAGATCAGAGGGTCACTGCAGTCACCCGGATCCAGTACGTATCCAGACCAGATGGTGGATCAGCACCTAGAAAGGGCCTCTACATCCCTGAAAGACAGCGGAGACCAGGACAACTAGAGCCCAGATACAGATCCCCTGTAAAGACCTTGTCTCAGAGGAGCACCAGGACAAGACCACAGGAAACAGATGATTCTTCTGCACAATCTGACTTTGCTGCAGTCTGGAATTGAACTACTGGTTTCGTCTGGTCAGAGGAGAACTGACCCCAACTGAGCCTGGTTTCTCCCAAGGTTTTTTTCTCCATTCTGTCACCGATGGAGTTTCGGTTCTTTGCCGCTGTCGCCTCTGGCTTGCTTAGTTGGGGTCACTTGAATTGAATTGAAAATTATTTGTTTGTTCGGGTGCAGGAGGGACTTGGAGAAGAACTTTGCAGAAGAGAGCTCGGTTCAGTGTCGCTGTCCATGATACGCAGCTCTCTCTCTCTGGTGCGCACCAAACACAGCGCACGAGTAACCAGCTACTCTGTTCAGCTTTTCCGCGTCTTGTGTTTGGATGCTTTAATGTTTACATCGACAAGCGGTAAGGCTTAAAAACATGTGAAAAAGATAAGCTTTCGTGACGATGCGCAGCAGTGGCCCTTCAACTGTCCTGAGCATCTTTTTAGGCTGGACTCAGCCAGTCGGTTGAGATCGTTGGGCTCCCCTACCGCCCCCCCCCCCCCCTCAGACGTGGGCCCCTATAATCGTCACCACCTTTCTCCCCACTAGCGACGGCCCTGGTCATTTTGCATTATTGACACACTGTTTTCCTAATGAATGTTGTTCAGTTGCTTTGAGAGTGCGTGTATTAGTGAGGAAACGTTTGTGAGGGTGTGTTTATCTGAGAGTATGTAAGTGTGAGGATGCGTTTGAGAGAGACTGTGTGTGTGTGTGTGTGTGTGTGTGTGTGAGGATGCATGTGTGAAAATGTGGATGTGAGTGTGCGAGTGTGAGAATGCATTTGTGAGTGTGTGTATGTGAGAGTGTGTGAGTTTGAAGATGAGTGTGAGACTATATGTGAGAGTGTGAGGATGCATATGTTACTGTTGAGTGTGTGTGTGAATGCATGTGAGAAAATGTGTCTTGAGTTTCTCCTTGGATTCCTGGGTATGACATCTTCAAGCAGTAGTATGAAACAAGCATCAGCTTCAGAGTGTCGCAGAAGATGGTAATGTGGTCGTTAACTATGACTTGGTCAAATATATTGATAAGTTTATTATATCTATATAATACCTTATAATACCTTGAACCTTATCTGCGTCACCTGTTCATCCCTATCAGTGAGCCTATCAATAATCTCTATAAGCTTCAATAACAGTCTTTAATTATAGAAGGGTGATTAAAACTGTCATCATCACAAACAGAAGTTGTGAAACTTTTTTCCCTAGGCATAGACTACAAGATTACAAGGTTATATGAATTCTCAGATGACACACTGCAGACATTGTTTTTTTCATTTACGATTTTAACTGGTCAATGGTTTTAGCCAGATTTAACGACTAACGGCACTGGTCAGCACCAAAGTTTGAAACACTGGTTTAACGATTCAAAAAGGTAAACATTCTAAATGCTAGAACTCAAATATAGTAGAAATAACATATAGTAATGACCAAAATTAGAAAACATGAACTTTACTTCCTTATTTTCGCCTCAAATCAAAGATTGAATTTGAAACTGAAGGTCGAGTGATTCCTACTGCACATACTACACATAAACATACAAATAGCGCACTGTTTTTGGTGTGTTATGTGAAATAAATCTTCACAAATATTTTTGGGGCGTTATGCACATTGACATGTTTTTCATGTGATTTTACATAGGATATTTTAAACTGTATTTCAAAATTACGTGAAAAAAATATAAAATAAAAGAGTTTTTACAGTGTGGTTGTGTTGAATACCTTCTCACCTGTACATATTTCCTTGTAAATATGGTTGAGTAAAACTGGCTAGATAATGCAGGTACACCATAAATTTGCTCTAGACATTTGGAAGTGACTAGCCAATCATAATGTTAATACTGAGGTCAAGATAAAGCAACAAGGCTTACAGTTAGCTGCACTGCAAAATGAACTGATTATGTTTAAAGGGAAAATGTGTTTTAGTGGGAATTTCATGTTCCACAGATAACCCTCATAATGTGGTGGATTGTAAATGATTGATAAAGGTTGATTGATGCTGATTGATAAAGGTTTACTGAATATTTCTAGGAATGATTAGGAATTGTAAGGCAAGGGAAGTATCGAATACTCAGAATGATTGTTGCCTTGGTTCACAAGTTGGAAAAGGATGAATAGAATAGTTCAATGTGCTGATCTTAAGTGTAATGGGAAAAATGCTGAGTTAATGTTAAGAGAAGGGGAATTGGGCAGAGATCCTTTATTTTGTTTATTATATAAAACAATATCTGTCAGATATTACTGTGAGGTTGTAATCCCTCTTCCCTTCTTATCCGCTCCTTCCACAGATGTTTCCTGTTTTTGCTACATATGAGTGTCTTTGTCTTCTCTCCAGTGGCGGCTCCAGACCATTCTGATTGGCGGGGCAATGGGGGGTCCTGGTCATTTCAAGGGGGGTCTCATGAAAACCAACAAAAAATACAGTGGGCACGGCTAATAACTGCATATTACTGCATTGAAAATACATTTTGGTCCAAAAATAGCAAAAACTATGACTTTATTCAGCATTGTCTTCTCTTCAGTGTCTGTTGTGTGAGATTTCAAAACACTGAAATTTAGTGATATCCGATTCACGAACGAACCATTAGATGTAACTGGATCTTCTTGAACCAGTTCACCAAATCGAACTGAATTGTTTGAAATGTTTTGCGTCTCCAATAAGCATTAATCCACAAATGACTTAAGCGGTTAACTTTTTTAACGTGGCTGACACTCCCTCCGAACAGGGCCGGGCAGAGACCTTTGGAGGGGCAGGTGCTCAAAGTATAAAAGGGGCACATGGAACAAGGCTTTACATGGCACTGTTTAAAATATCAGTACAGCAATATATTGTGATGCATTCCTTGCTGATTCACATATAGATATGGATGGTTATGTATTTATACAGCAGCAAATGCTTTGATGCAGTTTTGAAAAATAAACAACAGAGAAGACAATTTTAAGTTTAAAATAATAATAGCTCTGTGATTAAAAACTGAAATGCCTTAAATTGTCCCAACCTGATGGCTTTTTGTTCTCTGTTCTACAGAATAATTAAGAACAGCGGTTAAAGTAAAAACTATAGAAAACACTTGTGCCTCTACATTTTCCTCTTTCTCACCAGCCTCTGTCTCCTGGCTTGCTGTTACCTGCTTTTTCTGTCACTTGTGCCTCTACATGTCCCTCTTTTTCTTCCTCTTTCTCCATCTCCTCATCTGATCTATTACTTTCCACTCTCTGTCCATCTAGGAACAAGGCTCATTTTACTATTTCAGCATTAATCTATTATTTTTACCATCACTACTACTCTTGCACCTAATCAATAAGTCCTTAAATATTGATACAAAACATTAAAAAAACTGATACACTGGAATATAGTGATTAATATTATTATTACTATTGTAGTTGTTGTTGTCTTAAATTGAACACCTTTGCGATGTAAACAAATGACAGACTACATGTGTTATTCATATCCTTCACACTGCACTTTGATGTCAAGTATATTATGCATTTTTTATTGACTGATATTTTTACATTTATTTCCGGAGATATTATTGAGTTTACAGGCTAAAGTGGTCTTGCTGTTGTAAACACTGTTGCAACAAATAATAAAAAAAATATTTGTGTCACATTTAAAATATAATTATATAATTAATTTCTGAATTGTTTTTATTTTTATAATGATAATTCAGAGAATGAGAAAATCTGAATAAGCCTTACCAGTGTTGTGATAATTAATTTTAAGGCACTCTACATGTCAAAAAATAAATAAATACTGTAATATAATAATAGTTTAGTCAAATAACATAAAAAAGATAAGACCCCTCGATGCCCTTGAAACTTTTCTCTCTCAAACAGCACTAGCCTGTAGTGTTACTTCTACACTACAGGCTACACACAGCAATATAAACAACATGTCTGTATGTTCTCACATCACATCGTTCTTGTAAAATAATAATAAGTCAATAAACATAAAAATCACTTCGCTGAGAATGAAACACCACTTACCAGCTGCTACGGTGTTGTAAATATCCTTTAGCAATTAAAAAATGTGCGTGCGGCGTGAGGAATAGTCCTGGTCGGATGAGGTCGTTGTCGTCAGGTGTAAGGTCATCATGTTGGTCATTTTATTTCCGGAATAAATTATTATTCATAAATTGTACTAATGTTATGATTGGGCATGGGCAGGCATTCACAAAAGGGTATGTTATTACAAAAAAAATTCGAGGAAATTTTGCTTTGACAAAAGGGCACTTAAAGTTGCAGTAGGAAACTTTTGTAAAAATGTATTTTTTTTACATATTTGTTAAACCTGTCATTATGTCCTGACAGTAGAATATGAGACAGATAATCTGTGCAAAAAAATCAAGCTCCTCTGGCTCCTCCCAGTGGTCCTATAGACCCTTTTACAGTTGGTAAACAATGTGACGTATTTGTGTGGGCGGGGCTTAGCTGGAGGCAGAAAGATTCCCCTCAACACTTGAACAAACGGTAGCTAGCGAGTTTTCTTAGCTTGTTTTTTTAACAATGGCTGGAGAAAATCTGAATGTATCTGCTTTATCTGAATATTTAAGGTCACTCACTGTCCGGGACCGCGATAGTTATTTGAAAAAGTTAACTTTAACGGACGGAACCAGATTGGTCGACCCGTACACAATCACTCATTGGATGGACGATCTGACAGGATTACCTCCGATTGAGTGGCCTGACATCTACACTTACCTGATACAGAAACCGAGCGTGTGTAGTAAAGATAAACTGAGGGCGTATAAATCCTTAGATTAAATAAAGAGTGACATTACAGTAAAATTATTATTAAGATGCAAATATTTTCTAGAAATAAAAATTCTGAAGACTGCTAATTAATTATAAACTTTCTGTATTTATTCTTTCTTACCATGTTCTTAAATTCCGGTCACAATTAATCACAACAATGTATATAAAATGTTCTCCGTCGATTCTGGCAACCAACAACACAACAAGACGACATTTTAAGTTCCTTGAGTAGCCGACCCTGTGTTGGTTTGTATTTTAGCCGCCTCCAGTTTTTGGTTTGTTTTGCCTCCAGCTAGCGCCGTGACGTACCTGTGACGTCCGCGCAAAAGGGGTCTATTGCCATTTGCAGTTACGGACTGCTCCCGGTAAGAAACAACCAATCAGAGCTGTGGTCCGTAACTTTTTTATGTGTTCAAAATTTACAAAATGTATATAATAATTTAGTACACCATGAATCCATTTTCCAAACCGTGTTTTTGGCTTGTCCTGAATCACTAGGGTACACCTATAATAAGTGTTTATATTTGGACTATTTTAGATTGCTTCGGGGGTACCGCGGCGGAGTAACCCAGTACCTTTGTGATTCTTCATAGACATAAACAGAGAGAAGTGGTTCCGGCTACGATGTTCTTCCACAAGACGCAAGCAGTTCTGTTTATTATCCGCTAGAGCGTCAAAAGTTCCCTACTGCAGCTTTAAGTGGCAAAGGGGCAGGTGCTCAAGTGAACCGGTTCTTTCGGACAATTCGATCAAATAAACCAGTTGAAAGAAAATGGCCCTTCATTCAAGCCTTCGGTTTACCCGCGCTCATAACATTAGCACAGAATCAGTTCAGAATTAATCACTAAAAGAATCAGTTCGGTTCAGACACTCTGTGTGTCAGTCTGCTTCACGCTGAATCACGCATGCGCAGTATCATCAGCTCCTCCGTTCTCGAATCGGACGCGTTCGACAGAAACGGTTCTCGGTTCAGTGTACGAATAAATGTCGAAATAATTATTATTTATTATTGTTCTGCGTATTTTGAAGATAAACTTTTTTTTAATCTTTATCCAAGTTATATATATTTTTTTAATAAGGAAGAGGATGGGGGGGGGGGGTCAAATGGGGGGGGGGGGGTCAGAGCGTCGCCGGTGCTTCTCTCTATCTCCTGCCCTCCTTTTCCCTTTTCCTTTAACTTTCTGTCTTCTCCCATCTGTGCTTTCTCTCCATTCTTTAGTCTTATGTCTCTTTACCTCAATGTATACCCGCATGCGCACATGATACCTAGATGTGAATCGGTGAAGTTTGGTGGGGGGACATTTTAGGGCCAAGGTTGTTGAGTTTAGTTTGTTCTTTACAGAAAGTTGAAAGGCTCAGTGCCAGTATTATTCCTTATATATCCAGTAATTCCTGATAACATGTATGCTTTATATAACTTGTTGTTTTGGCTCATAGTCAACACATATATAATCCATATCTCATTGGATAAACTAAAGCACAACCCCTTGCAATGCGACTTATAAGGTTTGAATGTAATAATAAACTGGGAAGAAGTTTGTGAGAAGACTTGGCTTGATGTTTATTTACTTCTTCCCATGGGCCCATGCTAGGACTAAGAATGGTCAGACGGCATCGAAATATAAAGACAAAGAAATTTGTTATTTTAACACACATTTAAACATTGATCAGGGAACATAAACAGAAAATTTTGACTAAACCACATGATACGTATGGATTATTTCTCTTTATGGATTAGTTCTCTTTATGAAGTTTATGAAGTATTAAAGTGGTAGTTGCATGGACATCATTCAGGGGACAGAAATCGTATATTTTGTTAAAATCTTCATTTGATTCCACCATCATCATAAGGCTGCAAGGGACCTGGAAAAATGTCATCCTGTCAAACTGAAAAACATCTTCAAAAAGGTACATTTGGATATTTCTGTCTATTGCCAGATGGGTTGTATATGAAAAACTAATATAGATAAAATTAGTTGGAGAGCTGAATGTTACTTTTGTCTTTTATCTGCAAGCACTAACAAGAACAGCTTGATGCAGAGAAGAGATCACACAGACATACCTGCTCGCTGATGGGACAACGAGGAACATCATTCATCGATGCTACACAACTCAAATCTACACGTCATATTTGTTCATGTCTAGGTAAATTTGATCATGTTGTGTTTTATTAAGTACTTAGTTTATGTGCAACACTTAATGTAACTAATTAACCTCTACACATCTGATATATGGTTTTAAAGTTGCCACTTTGCCCATTTGTTCTATAAATGTTGAAATGTATACTTCTGTCTGAAGACTCTTGATTTTATGTCTAATCTTGTACATGAACACCATACAATAGCATTTTTTTGTTTACACTGAAAAGAGTCAGAATCAGAAAGAGCTTTATTGCCAAGTATGCTTGCGCATACAAAGAATTTGTTTTAGTGACATAAGCTTCCAGTACACAGGGACACCAACACACAGACAAAAAAATAATAAAATTTTAGGCAAATAAATAAGTGTATAAACAATTGTGCTATAAATGATAATGGAATAGGATTGAATAAGATGCAGGGATGTACTAGGATGGAGGGGTAACGAATAAATATAAGGATATTGCACTTTTGTTTGCATAAGCATAAGTGGGGAAAATTTAACTGTTCATGAGGTAGATTGCCTGGGGGAAGAAACTGTTTTTGTGCCTTGCTGTTCTGGTGTTTGCGGCTCTGAGACGCCGGCCAGATGGCAAAAGTTCAAAGATGGGGTGACTTGGATGTGAGGGATCCAGAGTGATTTTCTGAGCCCTTTTCCTCACTCTGGATGTATACAGTTCTTGAAGGGTGGGCAGGGGAGCACCAATAATCCTTTCAGCAGTCCGAACAGTTCTCTGTAGTCTTCTGATGTCCGATTTTGTTGCTGAACCAAACCAGACAGTTATAGAAGTACACAGTACAGACTCAATGACGGCTGAGTAGAACTGTTTCAGCAGCTCCTGTGGCAAGTTAAACTTCCTCAGCTGGCGAAGGAAATACAACCTTTGCTGGGCCTTTTTCACAATGGAGTCAATGTGATTGTCCCACTTCAGGTCCTGAGAGATGGTGGTTCCCAGGAATCTGAATGACTCCACTGCAGTCACAGTGCTGTTCATGATGGTGAGTGGTGAAATACCAGACTTTAACAGACAAGGAAAAACTCTATTAGTAAAGATCAGCTAGCAAGCTAAGCAAACACTAACTCACATACAAAATGAACCAGCAACCACATGAGGGAAATTAAGCACAATAAATGTGAAGGAAAGCACACAAAGACAAGGTGAGAACAATCGATTTATGAGCACCAAACAAGGACTAAACCAGGGGGGCATGGTAATGTGAAACAAAGTGGCAGGATGAAAGGAGCACATGGCCAGCATAAACAAAGACAAAAACATGTGGTCATACACAGGGAAAACAGAGAAACACCAAACAGACAAAATAGACACAGCTGCCAGGGCACACCCTGACAAATAGTTGACGTTTGCAGGCGCTTATTGATTACTGGTGAAACCAAATTCGAGGAGCCTGATTCAACTTCCAATCTCAAAGTTGAATATTCATGGGCTATTATGATTATGCCATTCTGACTATATGTGAGCATTCAAATGTCTGATTTCACATAGAACTTGCGGTTTTCTCCCAATAAGTTAAAATGCAGCCTATTATGATAAAGCCATGAATAAGACTCTGAAAAGAAAGAAGCTTCAAATTAATATTTTAAAGTGCGTGAATATATCCAACCACCCTTATAGTTTTCCATAATCTGTGACTGATAGAAGAGCGTCTTGGGAGGGATGTAAAACTACCAAGACTCAAACTGACACGGGCAGAGACTGGATTTTTTCGAACAGGTAGTACAAGCGATTTCAAAACATTTCAGCCACTGTACATATATTGTGGATATATTATTTACCTGGTATAAGATGAATTTGGTTTTGAGTCAAGAGCTTCATTGTAGTACTATGGTGATATCTCTTCAGCGCGCAGCACAAGCAGGACAAACTACAATACAGAATGTTAATAACTATAACTGGGACTGTTACATTCTATTATAATGAGAAGACCATTATAATAAAACGCTGTGAATTTTTTGAGTTTAGCTGCCATGTTTCTGCACATTGTTTCGTGAAGAACGTGTCCACAAAAGGAGTTCGCATTCAGAGCCCCACAGATATTTTCATGTGCATTCGGGCTCTTTTTGCAGATAGCCTATAAGTCTTAATATTAATGTTATGTTGTATAAATAAAAAAACATATTCTACATGAAATTATGAGTTTAATCCCATTGATTAAAAACTTGCTATCAAATGCTCACTCTACTCGTCATCTTCAGCGCGTTCAGCTCAAACCAGAAATGCAGACCATTAATTACTACTGTGATATAGGCTAACTTATGAGAACACTATTGTAAAAACTGTGAATTGTTAGGGTTTAGCTGATGTTTAGTGGTAACTATATTTTAATCAAAACATCAAAACATTATTTACCCCGTTTGTATCTGCGAGGCATTTGTTATCTGCGAGTCGAATATCAGCAAGATTCGAAAATTCTGATTCGACTAAGAAAATTCTTAGTCAGGGACACCCCTAGTGTGTTGTGTATTGTGAGAATGTGAGTTGGCTGCTCAGGCAGGCCCCTTTGGTGTCTGGCATCGAGGGCTAACTAGTTATCTCGGAATGCATTTGATGTCGGATGGGGAGACCTGTTTAGTATCTTCCAGATAATGGGGGTAAACATTGTCATTAAGCACTCATATAAATGAATACCATGGGCCCAGATTCTGTAATTTATATGCAAATATCAAAGGGCTAAAGGAATCCCTACAACATAAAGCCCAAAAAATCGTACATGATCCTAAGCAGATGCTACACATAGTATATCCAAGGCATGTGAAGTAAAAAAGTTGTTTAATAAAAAAGTTTTGTTTACCAGAGAGTGCCCATTGATCAAAGCAACCTTATATACAGAGGAATCTCCCTGAAGCTGCACTGTCTGACACAGCGGTCGAAGATTAAGGGTATTCACTCCACGGCGGAGAACATGGGCTGGAGGACAGTGTGAAGACATGGAGAGGATGCTAGGTACCACAGGTCGAAGACATTAATATGATGCATCATCCAGCTGACTCCCACGAGTGTTGTGTTCACAGGCCAAACCAGGACATTCTGACAATGGAGGTGACATCCGTGCAAAGGATCTTAGTCGAACAGCAACTCAACTCCGCTTTCCACATTTCCTTCGATGCTTCCTTTTCCAAGGAAAGTCAGCCAGACGCCAGCACTGGTTTACAGGGAGATATGAGTACATAAGCAGAAAAGAAGTGCGAGGCACACAGATGTCATACCTGGCAGTTTCAACAACCGCTTGAATGTCCATAAGTGTTTAGCGATCATAAACCAACACCATTTTGCAGCTTGTGATTAATAAAAGGCATACATAAAAAACATAAAAACTAAGGAAGACTTGAGAGAGCAGCAGAAGGCGTTCCACACACAACGGCGCCATCTTAGACCTTCTTTTTTTTTTTTTTTTTATGTGAGCTCGATTACTTGTTTTGTGTCTTTTCAAGTGTACAACCTGATTTCTGCTTGTTACAGGAGCTGAAGGCCTAAGGGAGGGGTAGGATTCCTCGTGTTCGGGGTTCTTTCACCAGTGCTGATTGGAGTGGTTGTGTGTGTCACAAGTATAAGGAAGGGTGTTTTGCAGTGTAGGCCGGTTGTGCCCTTTTATCCTGCTGTCATAGACAGGGGGTATCTCCTCATCCACCACCTCCACATTTTTCAGATCTGCTACTTTTGCTGTTACCCATGATCTTTAAACACAGCCGTTGAGCACCATCAAACGTCATCGCAACAAGAAACACGTCTTGGCCTCGCTTGACATCACGATTGATCCGATCAAGGCCAGGCTCTCCTCGAGCGCTGGAATCGCAGCAGCAGCAGGCATTCAACCAGGCTGGACCGCACCCCAGTTCTTACTGCAGCAAGACTCTCACTTCCCTTCGCGGCTCAGCCTTTTACCACGGCTTTTCTGGCCGAGGCGCAGTTTGAGGCTGCCTCCATTATTTACGTTGATTAGCCCCATAAAACCTACTTTTTTTATTTTGGGGGTCATCTGATTTGTGTCATTATATTCATTAAAATTATTAATTTTACCATGGTGAACATGCCAAGGTAACAGTTGCTGCACGACCAATTTGAAAGTTCTCCACGACTGCTGCTAGAGGGAGAAATGCGCCAATCGTGTCCGAATGTCGTGTGCTGTGGAAAGGTGGCTTAAAGTTTGTTAAATGAGGTTATGACTTGGTCTGTCAGATGACAATGCCATTTCTTACCATCAAGCCAAGGCATTTTTCCCAGAGTCGTCATCCACACTGAAATGTCCAAAGATATTATCTGCCTTACCGTGCATGTTTAAACCTCACTGAGATTATACAGACATAAGTTTCATGCAATTATTCTGGCAGGACCAATTTATTTAGGGACATATTTCACCATTTACTGGCGTGATCACTTAGAATTTGTCTAATACACCACTACCTTCGTTTTGCCACAGGACAGCAAGTGTGAGTAAAATTCTGTTGTCTTTCTAGGACTGTAATATGAAAAGCATGCAAGTAAATATCTTTAGAAACTGCTTGGAAGTTAATAGCACATAACTGCAATTAATGTTATTACCATAATCATGTCTATTGGTATGTTTTACAAGACTAAATGATATTCATAGTTTTCAGAAGCCTCTGTTTCCACAGTCTATACTACAATGTGAAACCAGTGTTCCAAATGTATCCGTTTTGGAGGCTGTTTAAAAAGGCCGGAAGGCCAAAACGAGAGGAATGATGCTTTTCCAACAGGAACATACTAATGTGGACAAGGCTTAAGGAATTGTCAAATTAGGCAACCAATTGCTAAGCTGGCAACACAGTAGGCTACGCATTTATTTTTAGGTTACCCCATCAAATATTACTAACCTGTCTACTCTTCCCACAGCCAAGGAGGGGGAAGTTGTAGCCTAGTCGTTAGAGAGTTTGACTACTAAACCTAGGGTTGTAGGTCCGAATCTTGGGCCGGCAAGACCATGACTGAGGTGTCCTTGAGCAAGGCACCGAACCCCCAACTGCTCCCCGGGCGCCGCAGCATAAATGGTTGCCCACTGCTCCGGGTGTGTGTTCACGGTGTGTGTGTGTGTTCACTGCTCTGTGTGTGCACTTTGGATGGGTTAAATGCAGAGCACGAATTCTGAGTATGGTTCACCATACTTGGCTGAATGTCATGTCATGTCACTTTCACTTTTTTCACTTTCAACAAGTACAGCAGCCAAAGCTAGCTCGGCAGGCGTCCAAAGCAGCTATCTCTCCTCTTCTTCTCATCCTCCCCTTTACTTCTCTGTTATCCGTATCTCCTCACTACCGCAGCCGGGGAGCAAATATCTATCTATCTATCTATCTATCTATCTATCTATCTATCTATCTATCTATCTATATCTATATCTATCTATCTATCTATCTATCTATCTATATATATATATATATATATAAAATCCTTGAATATGCACATCAAAGGTTGCAATTTTTCTGATTTTCATTACTTTAAGGGTTCATGATCAGCTTCGATGCCCCACATTCTCAGTTGCATTAGCCATTGGAGCGGCTGCTTCGATAATTCCGGGGTCAGAACTCCTAATCGATCTTTCAGCTCTACATAACTCGCCGTTTTCAAACATAATCGCCTGAAAGAAAAAATAAAGAAAGAAAGAAAGAAATAAAAAAATATATTAAAAAAAATGTAAAAAAAAACAGTTTTCATCATTCCATGGGTCGTGGTTCTCTTCTGGCAAAAGTTGACATCACCTCCGCTTCAAAGTTATGCCTATTCATCCTAGGTGGTGGTGATAGTTTTACGTATCGATTATAGTCAAGATAATATTAGGCTCATTCTCCTATTAATGTATTTTATTATCATTATTAGGTGGCCTACTATAATTCGGCTACCAAACTGCTCCGTTATTCCATTTCACGCTTGCCCGTGCTTGCAAGGATGATTTGAGTCTATAGGTGGTGAAGAAGTCTCAATCTACAAACAGACGTACATCGTCTGCAGATACAAGGTATTTCATTGCACTTTAACGGGTAATCTGGTATGCGCAGTATTTTAAACAAGCCTCACTAACTGAGTTTAATGCCACAGTTATGTTAGAATGCATCTCATTCTTGTTTCTGTGGTGGTGTGTTGGTCTCATCATGAGGCGCGTGGTCCGGAGCGCGTACGACCAATGCATCAGTTTCAACTAAACTTTGAATACTTTATATTTAACACATTAATTTACGTCCATATTAGGGTTTAATTGTTGAACTTTAAATGAAATCCACTATTGTTTTCACCATTGATCGATTTGCAGATCATTTAGACAGATAACTTCCGTGTGCAGATGCGGCAAATTTTTCACAAGAAAACGAGATGACAGTAGTACCCGACTACATGAACTAGCTGTTTTAAATATAGTAATTTTATATTTAACGTCAGTTTATCAGTGCATCTGAAAGTATATATTCTTTAGACTATCGGTGATTCCATAGGCTCTCTTTCTTTCACCTGTATGGTTTAAAACTGCAATAGTCATGCCATGACAAGAACAGAGTCTTTCTCTTACTTCACCCAAGCACGATTACATCCTCGATACGTATCGTCGATCTCACGCGCTGACAAGATGACGATTGACAATGACCATATCGCTGATTCATGGCACTTATTTGGGGTACACTGGGACAGGAAATTCAATTTATTTTTGTACACTTAATTTTTCAAATACAATGACTCCACCAAGATTTTGTGACTTTTTATCGGAAGCAGCTCATTGGATTTGTTAAACAATTATGCAAGTAATCCTCATAGCGTCTACCCTTTAGACAACCAAATTGTTCTTAGTATTGAACCCCCTGTCAGGCACTGCAAGAGGGCTCCCGGTTGAGCCAACCTTTGCCTTTTCTGTTAAAAAAAATAAATAAATAAAATAAAATAAATAAATAAATAAAAATTTGATGTCGTGAGTATTTACCTCCCATCAGACGTCGGTGAGAGCCTCCCGTCTAGACCACATTACTTTTTCTTTTCTACAGTTGGCGAGGCTTACCCATTCGACACCGTGAGTATTGAGCTCCCGTCGGATGTTGGTGAGAGTCTCCCGACTAGACAACTTTTTTCATCCTTTGGTCAAAAAAGTCTTACCCATCCGATGCTGTCAGTATTGAGCTCCCACGGGATGCTGGCGTGAGCCTCCAGGTCACACACCCTTACCTTTTCCTCCTGCAGTCAGCGAGGCTTACCCGTTCGATGCCATGAGTATTGAGCTCCCATCGGAGTACATAGGCTCTTCCGACCTGCCAACCAGCTGACTTTCTAAATATCAGCCCCCGCCAGATCTCAATGCTATTGTGGGGGGTCCTTAGTCTGGCAGCTGTCTTGTCCGCTATTGCTTTTTGGGGGGTACTATAGGTTCGGGCCATTCCTGAGCTCGGAGACCCTTCCCCGGACAGCACGCCAAATATGCATTATAATACTTCAGCTAATTATATGTAAGTGTGAACTCGTGAATATATATATATATATATATATATATATATATATATATATATATATATATATTAGGGCCGGGACTTTAACGCGTTAATTGAGATTAATTAATTACACAAAAAAATTAAGCGTTAACTAAGATTAATTAATTACAGAAAAAAATCCCGCATTGTTAGTAACTTATTTTTGCACCGCGGAACGTTTCTCACTGGATGAGTTTCGGCGGGACCGATTATACTGGAGCACCAACTAGCATTCGCATATCACCGCAGCAGCACATTGAGCCTCAAGTATCACCTCAACGCAAAACATATAGCAGCTAGCGTGGACTTTACACTTTATGTTGAACTATGTATTATTTTGTTGGTGCAACAGTTTATGTTGAACTCTTTATTGTTTTGGCCAAGGTTATTGAGAGTTGGACTTTAGTATGTTATGGCCTCTGAAGCAACAGAGAGATGTTTTCTAATAGTCAGGGTTTCCAATGTTCTGAATGTAATTGACAGTATTGTGTATTACTTAAAAAACACTTTACATAAGGCTCCAGCACCCTATAAGCTTCCTGAATTTCTGAAATGTACTATTTCTAAATTGTTTCTAAATATGCTATTTCTACACTTAATGGCAAAAATTGCACTGGTCTGCTAGACTTGGTTGAACAAAAATAAACAATATTTTGTTGCTTAAGCTTATGTATTCAGTCATTATTCAATGGTATACTATAAATCCATGTGAAAAAAAATTACTTCTCACTGTTCTCAGGTCAAATATTTATCTGCGATTAAAATGCGATTAATTTTGATTAATTAATTACAAAGCCTCTAATTAATTAGATTATTTTTTTTAATCGAGTCCCGGCCTTAATATATATATATATATATATATATATATATATATATATATATAAACATAAGCAGAGGTGGGTAGAGTACCCAAAAACTTTACTCAAGTAAAAGTAAAAGTAATTCTAGAAATATTTACTCAAGTAAAAGTAAAAGTACTAGTCTTGAATAGTTACTTGAGTAAGAGTAAAAGAGTATCGCATAAAAAAATCTACTCAAGTAGTTAGTTACTAGTTACTTTGGGTCATATATACGGAGCCTTTTTTTATATAGATATATAGACAAAAAATGTATGTAATGTATGTGTGTGTGTATAAATGTATATATTTCATCAGCCTTTAATCCAATTTATGTAATTTATTATAAAACCCTTTATTTAAGTAACAAATATAGGTATCATGCCATAACATATTTTTAATACGACTGACTTTATTTTAAATGTGAATTTAACATTGAAAGTTAATGTGATATAAATATTGCTACTAATCTTTCATTGTTCAGAAAGAGAGCAAATAACATTTACATTATTAAACATAATTTTCACTGACAGTCTAGATTTCATTCACTCTCAGAAACTACCATTAAAATCACTGAAACTGTTAACACTGTGAAATCAATATCTTAATTATAGATTCGTACACACATCTGCACTTTGTTGTTTCTGACGAGAGAATTCGGCAGAAAGAGGTGTTCAGTCAGCGAGCGAGTGAAGGAAGCACCGGGATTTCAGCGATGACTCATCGGAACACCTCTGATTGGCCATTGCATTCAAAAGCTCAACAGAATCGTGTGTGATTGGTTAATGCACAGTGCTGTAAAAACGCTTCTGTCTCTGGCTCAGCGCCAGCAAGCGATCACAGATCTGAATTTAGCAGCTGATGATATGACTTGCTGAACGTACTCGCACTGGTGTGATTGTATTAAAATTAATAAAATCTTAATCGGCTATTCTTTGTCTTTTGGAAGCTGCATTCAACCTGTTATAAGCCACACACGTACAACAAACTAATGTCACAGTGGTATCGTGTACTGTAATCGAATGTAGCCCAAGTTATTACCTGTTAAACAGTAGACAGCACACGCGTTCATCTAATAAGGATCTCCATCGCAAGCAAATAATAGCCTTTGCAGATTAGCTTTCAATTCAGTGCAGTTCCATAGCCACGTTTTCAACGCTGCTGGTATTCTTAAACGTTACAACTCTGCGTGAACCGCTTCAGAGCTCAGCGCGTGCGGCAGGGAACTGAACGACTCAATCAAACTGATTCATGAACCAATTCACTCGTTTGCCAATTGGTTTGATCAAGCCTTTGAACAGAGTTGACTCAAAAGAATGAATCATTCGCGAATGGGCATCGCTCATTGCCCAGAGAAAAGTAGACGGCGCGTTTGGAATAAACTGAAGCATTTATAACATTTATTGCATTAAGATAAAGTAACGAGAGGGGCGTCGCCCACAGTAACGAAGTAAAAGTACAGATTTTCCCCAAAAAATGTACTCAAGTAAGAGTATAAAGTACCCATCTTTAAATATACTCCGAAAAGTATTCGTTACCCCGAAAAATTACTCAAGTAAATGTAACGAAGTAAATGTAACTCGTTACTACCCACCTCTGAACATAAGTAAGCATTCATTTAGCATACTCAAACACTGAGCAACTCACTGTTAATGTCACTTGATTTCCAATAATGTCACATCACACTTTGAAGCTATTTATTAGTGTTATTAAGTTTAACTATATTAGCTTGGTTAGACACTTAATCACACTTGTTTAAATAATCTGGCTTTGTTCAATAATACAGTACTGTTATAATAAACTTTAGTATGCTAAATGTTGTATTGGGTTCAATAAGTATCAGCATGACCTGGATAAATTATGTGCTGTAAATGTGTTAAATGGGTGTAACTGCGGGAGAAATAAAGAACACGTCATTGTGTTCTTTTATCGTTAAGATAAAATATAATAAAAATAATATGAGACATTTTTCTCAATTTTCTACGTGGTTTAGTTGCATTCCTGATGAAACATGTGTGAAGTGGTATAAGCCTGTAGGAGTGAGGTTACAGCTTTAATAAGCGAGTGTGAGTCAGTGAAACTTTACTGCCACTGACAGTGCTGTCAACAAAGCATACAATACAAGTTGTATCATTTATTACTATGCATACAGTATGTTGTAAAACAAAACCTGCTGTTAATATAAGTGCAGCAAAAACATTTTGAGTTTTCATTGCTCTAAACTTGTTTTCATTTTACTGCCATTCGATAAATTGTTAAAACCTGTACTGAACATGTGAACATCCTGTTCTGATCTTTATCTTGGCCTCGTAAGCACAATAAGCACTTGGAGTATTGTTCCTCAAATTTTACCAAATTGAAATTATAGTCAAAAGTTTGCCTTATATCATACTGAGTAAATAAATGAATACAACAGTAAAGTGATAAATGTTTTTAATTGTAATGTATCATGAATATAGCAACAGATGCCATGATGCTGCATTATTTTTCCAAAGGGAAAGTACATTTCAGTTAAGGAAATAAGAAATGCAAGATCACGTTTAGTTTGCTAACAGAAATGTGCTATAAGTTTGAATAAAAGTAGCTGCTATTGAATACATGTAGTTTCTGTGTCACATTCTGTGTTTACACTTCAGTCTGCACTGAAGCCATTAGCACGTTTTTGGCATCTTCTGCTATGTCATTCAGAGCTCTCTTCAGCATTCTTGAGACTGTCATATAGGACAATCCTCCTGCCACCACAGAACCAAGTAAGGGTATGAGACTCACAACATACTTAACTGTGTTTGCACTCACAACCAGGGATTCAGCACTCGCTAAGGATAATATTGAAGCTGGGTTTATCCCACCAATCAGTGGGGACTTCATTAAACTTTTTAATTCCTCAATGGTCTTTCCAGATCTTTCACAGAGCATCTGCAGGGAAGGATCATCCAGACCAAAGACACTGTAGTATGTTTCTATCTCCCTGGTTACAATAGCTAAATCCACAGCAGCTGAAAGACCAGGAACAGGGACTGTAGCCACCAAAGCAGACAGTAAGGCAACTTTTCCAATGTTTTCCTCTAATACTTTCTTCTTTTTCTCATTGATCTCCTGTGTGATATTCGGCAAAGCCAACAGCAGCACAAGTCTCTTATGCTGTGGAAGCTCTTGCTCCATTCTCTCCTGCAGAAGATTTAAATCATAGTTGCCGAGCTCGAAGCTAGAGATCAGGAACACAACAGGATCCTCTATACCAATGTTTTTCAGACCTAGACAGAAATAGGAAAGTGCATCATGAAATAAGTCATTACATTTTTATAATAAACTATTAACAAAAACCAACCCTTTTCACAGTCCTCTCGGATGGTATCCAATGTCTTTTTCTGGTCAAAGCTTTTCTTCTTACTCTTCTTCTCAGCATCAATGCTTTGGTCAATCTTGGAACGAACAAAATAAAACCTTTTCCCCATTCTCACAATCTCTTTGGCCAGCAGAATGTGGCATTCTCTGAACCGATCTGAAGCGATGATGATGAAAATATCATAACGTTCGAACTTAACCAGTTTAAGATACTCATTGGCTTTGAAGTTTGGTGTTCCAATGCCAGGAAGATCCCACACTTTCACATTTTTATATTTTGGGTGAAAATAAGCTTCAGGCTCCATAGTGGTTTCTACAGGGCCAGTTTTAGCAGACTCCTCTTCTTCATCCCCTAAATCCCTGAATGCATTCACAAATGTGGATTTTCCAGAACCTGACTCCCCCGTCACACCAATGTTAAGTTCTACAAGATCCTGTTTTTCAAGGACTTCTTTGATCGTGTTTACCGCTGTTGGAAGGTCCTGGGTAGATATGGATTCTTTAATATGTTCGAGGACCTCCAGAGTTATTCTATCAACATCATCAAACATAGCCATCTAAAAAAAAAAAAAAAGCAATCACGTCAAATACATTAATGTTATAAAAAGAAACTAACGCTACCTTTCTTCCCCGAGATAACGAAAATTAGCAAGTATCTCTCTAAATAAAGCTTGTCAAGACGTATGATTCATCCATACTGTATATTCAATAATTTACTGTATATTCAATACAAATATATTTCACTAATTGTTCAAGCTCAAAATAAATTGCCCTGCACACTTCAAAGGAAGCAATATTCTGCTATTGCAAAGTAAACGTGTACATCAATCTAAAATTTTCTTAATTTCCAGCCATTTCCTGATTTTCAAGTATATTATGTAAATACATATGCATATTTTTATTTATACAACTGTACAGTAAGTAATGCACAAATCTATACATACATCTTCTGTTCCAGATTTGACACCATTATTGTTATTATTATTATTATTTATGTTTTGTTTTTTTGTTTAGTCTTATTTAATTGTTCTTCCTGTTCTTATATCATATGTATGTACCATGAGCTCCTAAAAAAATTCCTTGTATTTGCACACACTTGGCGAATAAAGCTAATTCTGATTTTGAAGTGTACATCTTAAATGAAAATGCACAAATAAAACAATAAATTGGTCCAACCTGAAAACTGACTAAACACGTTTTAAATCTCACCTTTGTTTCAGAGCAGAGACAGGAAGAATTATTAGACTGAGAAGACTGTGCTGTGTTTCCTTCACAAATGTGAAATTCACGGCTGTACAAAGAAAAGTAAGTTCAATCAAGAATAATGCATAATTACCCTTATAATGTGAATTAATCATCAATGTTACAATTAAAACACTCTTCTGGAAATGTGTGCATAAGCCCAGGCTGTTTAGATGATTCAGCACAAGATCCCGGTGAGAGTGTGCTTGAGTCTGCGATTGTGCTAACACCAGCCAATCGTCTAAGTAATTCAACACGCGAACGCCCTGGAGCCGCAATGGGGCCAGAGCTGCGTCCATGCATTTCGAAAAAGTTCGGGGAGCCAGAGCTAAGCCAAAGGGAAGAATGCGGTATAGATGCGCTTTGCCCTCTAAAGCGAATCTGAAGAATTTCCTGCGTCTCTTGATGATCTGAATATGAAAATATGCATCCTTCAGATCGATCGTGACAAACCAGTTGTTTGGTTGAATCTGAGACAAAATAGACTACACCATTAACATTTTGAATTTGCTCGTCCTGAGTGCAAGATTCAAACTGCGTAGATCCAAAATGGGTCGCAAACCACCGCCTTTTTTTGGTACAACAAAATAGACTCCATCTGAGAGGGGTGTACTTCCTCTGTAGCCCCTTTGGAAAAAACCCCAGTGCAGCACTGTCCTCATAATCCATGTCGCACATGTCTCCCCAAGCCATCGCCTCGCGCGGTGCCTCGGCAGCCGCAGAAGTGACACTGCGGAGGTTAGACACGGGGGCGACCTTAGAAAATACTTCTACCCTCGAGCGCAGTACTCTAAGACGCAGGAAGAAAGGCCACTAAGTGCTGCCTGAGCATGATGTAAGCCCAAGCACACTACGCACCTTTCATGAGCGTCTCCCTTTGTGATGAACCTGGTACACGGTTCCTTACACTTCCGAAAATTCATCGCATCCGCGAAAAGGAGTTAACACTGCTCGGAGAAAACCGCTGAGAATGAGAGATGATTCCTAGGCAACAGATGATTCGCTTTCCTGAAGGAAATGAAATCTAAACGAAATAGCACGCGGCACTCCGGTATATAATGTGTACGCATGCATGGGGCGGTGCCAAAGTGCTATTTGGCCAATAGGATTGGCGGGATGGTATAGGGCTTCAGACATTCGTCACACCGAGAGGTGTTCCCATACGAAGTGACCTATGAAAGGGAACTTTATTTCTCAGAATTGCATACAGGGGTGGACTGGCCATCTGGAGCAACGGGAATTTTCCCGGTGGGCTGCTGGCCAATGTGGGCCAGCCCACCCGGTACACAAATATATACATATTTTTTAAAGGACGGAAATCATAATATTACATCTCTTTTCTACACAAACAGATGAGTGAGTTCAATCGCGCAAGGAGTGTGTTTTGTTTGCATGCATGTGAGTGTTTTGCCCTCCCTCCCTGTTTAGTTTGGTCTACTCCATTGCGTATCTTGAGACACACCCCCTTTCACGTCGTCTTATTTCAAGTGTAAGTCTCTGCAGGAAAGTAATGGGAGTTACCAGGGGGCATTAGGACTGCCTATGCATAGGGGGGCCCATTAGGTTGCTTTTTATTGAAAACATTAAGCAATGGCAATCAATACCGCATTAAACTGAAGTAACTGCAGCTGCCTGCCAATCAATTCTTATTGTAAAGTACCTTACCATTAATATAAAAGTGTATTATATAATTTTTAGAAGTCGTTAAACCCATGTCAAGAAGCGGCACAAGCGGCACAACGGGATAAGGAGGGAGGATGATTAGCGAGGGAGACCCGGTTCGTCTAACCGTCACAACATATTACTGACCATTTGATCATTTAATTTATAGTCTATATTTTACTGATAACTAAACTATGTTAAAATCAATGTTACTGGAATAATTTGAGGAATGTTTCATTTTCATAGAATATGTTGTCTTTCTTAACGCTATAATGCACCTTCGCGTGAAGTGGAAAATCAATTCCTGAGCAATAGATGCCAACTAAATTAAGCACCCTCACTTTGGACAGCGCTCTTGTAACGTCGGACGTAAATGGCAGCTTGTTAAGAAACTTCCTATCGACACTTCGGGGAACACACTTAGGAACATAAAAAACTTTGGTAAGATATATCTTTCGAGGTCTTCTTAGTGTTCTTAGCGAAAGATGAATTAATTCTGTGAACGCGCATTGTCTGAAATGCTGCTCTCAGCGGGTGTTTTGAACGAGTGCGCACAAGCTCCGAACGTGCACGAATGGTTTAAAATGCTTGAATCGGCAAGATTTAGAAACAAGTGCAAAAGATCATCTACGATCCGTTTTACCCCTTCAATCGTGTGAACAACACAAATCATGTTATGAATTTTAAATCACTGTTCAAGATATACTACATATTTTGTAGCCCGACTTTTTACGATTTTACATGCCCTGCACCTCAGATCTATTTCGTTTGTGAACCATTGGTTTCCACACTGGTTTTGTTCAACAAAATAAATTATTATTTTAAAAGACTGACTCAAAAGAATCATCTGTTCACAAATCGGATCATTAACTTGTATTATTGAGTCAAAGATGATCTATTATTGAACATCTCGAATGAATAAAGACTTCAAGTTCATCTGTAAAGCACATAAAGCTATCGTTTGAGTTTATAAACTTCAATTTTTAATGCACGATTCGTATGGATCTGTTAACTGAATGTAGAGTGTGAGTGCTATGAGAATGTTTGTGTCGTGATGATATAACGGAGACCCGGGTTCGAAGCCCAGTCGGAGCGAGTGCGAGGTGTGGTGGCGAGGACCCGGGAGAGATGGGTTACAATGAACATGTATCGCTCACTAGGACTTGCTAAATGAACAGCTGCTGCACGCAGGGTTTTTTTTTTCAACGGAGGATCAGTTGTCCTATTGGTTAAAATCCCCGAACTGTTTACTTAAATATTAAATTAATAAATTATATCAAAACAGGGGCGGATGCGTTATGATGTGGTGGGCTGTGGGCCGGAAAGTCCAGGGCAACTTTTTGGTCCCAGTTCGCCCCTGATTGCATATTTATGTCTTTGTATTCTAACTTAAGCTAATTTATATCATGCAGGTCTGAGAAAAAAAGTAAAAACTACGAGTTTATATCATATATAAATATATATATATATATATATATATATATATAATGACATATAATATATATATATATAACATTCTACAAACATTTAGAATATCAGTGAATCAGTAAAAATACATTGCAATGGAGCTGATTGGTCCGTGTATCATCCGATCATTCAATTATTCCATTTAATCTGGCAAACCAAAAACGAAATAATGAATCAATATTTTGTTTATCTGTTTTTCTGTATGAACCAAATATGAAAAACTGACGTTTGTTTCATTGCTTTCAGCTCGAAACGGGAAATATAATAAACAAGGAAACCAAAGCGAAATAATGGATCAAATTTACGTTTTCTCAATTGTTCTTTATTTGTTGTAGTAGGTCTAACTATTTCCCACGGTGCCGTCCTGCTTGCTTTGCGCATGCGCAGTGGATAGTTTCAAAGGAATTGCGCTTACTTCCGTGTATTCCTCGCGGGGATAAAGAACACGTTTTTTTTTTACGATCACAGGCATAGTTACAGTATGTCCAATAACAATACAACACGCTCTTATAGATTATATTGGTTAATATAATGTAATAAACCAATCAGAGATGGTTTAAATGTCCTTTGAAATCACACTAACCACTTGTTTTGGTATGTGAGGCATTTTAAGTAGATCATTAATTATTAAATACTATCTATCTATCTCTCTATCTATCAATCTATCTATCTATCTACATACACACATACAATACAATAGAAAAAAATAATAATTGAAAAATAATACAGAAAGCTAGTGTTGGATGAAAAACTAGCTGTTAGAATAAATAAATAAAAATTTGATAAAATATAATTAGAATATATAGTGCTAGAGTTCTAGGGTCAAAGATGAAAGAGATGCGTTAGATGTTTCTTGAAGATGCATGTACTGCATGTTATATATATTTAGCTTTGCACAATTAAAAAAAAAAAATTAAAGGTGACAATGTAATTAAAAAGGTAATGGTTGACATACTGTAATAATGTTTGTTATAGTATTTTACAATTACTGTATCAGTTAAATATATTAAATCCTTTTATTATACTGAATTTATAGAATAAAACACCTTTATTGCACAGATGTACTTTGAAAAGTGCACATGTAAACAAATACTGTATGCACAGAACTACAAAGTTAAATATTTACATTATTTTACAGTTACATTGCAATCTGTACAAATAAAACAAATTAATTTATTCCTTGTGTTATGTCTAAACCTAGGATCAGCTTATCTACTGCTGTGTGCCGTTCTGCAGTTATCAAATTATTGATGTAGTATCAGGGTTGAAGTAACTATACACTTTGTAGGCCTATTGTAAATCCATGGCTTTATCAGATCTCGTCTGAATTGGCAACAAGTGAGCAGAGTTCTGCTGCCTATTTCCTTAGGTTGGAAAGGCAGCAAGTGAAAAATTATATTTAGCAGCTTTGTAGGAAAATAACTAATTACTTTAAGATAAATGCAGAGCTTTGTGCTTTAATGATTTGTATTCTTCCAAATTCTGCCAGCAGAATATTTTTATTCTTAATTCTCACCTAAAATAAATGAATAGCCTAAAGAAAACTGTAGTTTTTGTGAAGCATAAAATCAGGGTTTCATCCACATCTTTTTTTATTTAATTTTGAAATCTGAAAAATGAAATTAATTTACTCCAAACCTGCACTCACTAGAAATTATTCTATCAGTGTCATATTCTATCACAAATCATTTTTATTAACCATTTAAACAGAATGTCGTATTAGGCCTAAATATAAAACCCGATTCCAAAAAAAATTGTGACATTGTGAATAAAAACAGAATACACCATAAATGACATATCAAATGTTTAAACTGAGAAAAGGTATCAATTTAAGGGAAAAATAAGTTGATTTTAAATTTCATGGCATCAACACATCTCAAAAAAAGTTGGGACAAGGCCATGTTTACCACTGTGTGTCATCTCCTCTTCTTTTTATAACAGTCTACAAGCGTCTGGGGACTGAGGAGACAAGTTGGTCAAGTTTAGGAACAGGAATGTTGTCCCATTCTTGTCTAAGACAGGCTTCTAATTGCACAACTGTCTTAGGTCTTCTTTGTCACATCTTCCTCTTTAAAGATCTGGACTGCAGGCTGGTCATTTCAGACCCGGATCCTTCTTCTACACAGCCATGATGTTGTAATTGATGCAGTATGTGGTCTGACATTGTCATGATGGAAAATGCAAGGTCTTCCCTGAAAGAGACGACGTCTGGATGGGATCATATGTTGTTCTAGAACTTGGATATATCTTTCAGCATTGATGGAGCTCATCTTTCCAGATGTGTAAGCTGCCCATGCCACACACACTCATGCAACCCCATACCATCAGAGATGCTTCTGAACTGAGCGCTGATAACTACTTGGGTTATCCTTGTCCTCTTTATTCCGGATGACTTGGCGTCCCAGTTTTCCAAAAAGAACTTCAAATTTTGATTCGTCTGACCACAGAACAGTTTTCCACTTTGCCACAGTCCATTTTAAATGAGCCTTGGCCCAGAGAAAACACCTGCGCTTCTGGATCATGTTTAGATATGGCTTCTTTTTTGACCTATAGAGTTTTAGTGGGCAACGGCGCACGGTGGATTGTGTTCACCGACAATGTTTTCTGGAAGTATTCCTGAGCCCATATTGTGATTTCCATTACAGTACCATTCCTGTATGTGATGCAGAGCCGTCTAAGAGCTGAAGATCATGGGTATCCAGGATGGTTTTCTGGCCTTGACCCTTACACACAGAAATGATTCCAGATTCTCTGAATCTTTGGATGATATTATGCACTGTAGATGATGATAACTTCAAACTCTTTGCAATTTGTCTCTGGGAAACTCCTTTCTGATATTACTCCACTATTTTTCACCCCAGCATTGGGGGAATTGGTGATCCTCTGCCCATCTTGACTTCTGAGAGATACTGAGAGGCTCTTTTCATACCCAATCATGTTGCCAATTGACCTAATAAGTTGCAAATTGGTCCATTTAACTTTTCCGGCCTCTTATTGCTACCTGTCCCAACTTTTTTGGAATGTGTAGCTCTCATGAAACCAAAATGAGCCAATACTTTCAACATTTGATATATTATCTATATTCTACTGTGAATAGAATATAAGTTTATCAGATTTGTAAATGATTCCATTCCTTTTTTACTCACAATTTGTACAGCGTCCCAACTTTTTGAGAATCGGGTTTGTATTTATCTCATCCTTAATGTTAAATTCTTAATGATGATGATAATGTTAAATTGGAATACATGTAATAATTAAATCAGTATTAATTAAGCCTTCAGAGATAGCTGCGTCTGAAGTTGATTTTAGATGTATTAGGCCTGTTTACAGTTTAATGCTGATCAGACATGCCTTTACATAGCAATTACAACTGTATAATGAAATGAGATTAATGTTTAATACAACATTTTTAACACAGAAATATGTAATGACAAAATGAAATGATAGGCCTACTTTACGATAATTCTGAAAGTAATGTCGCCACTATGTGTCGGTAAGTCACTGTGTTAATAAAGAAGCATTTTATTCAATCTCTTCGTCCAAGATTCAGATTCTTTCAGGAATAAATTCAAGTGTCTGTGTTTAATAATTTGTCACTGAACTGTCTATAATAATAGGTCTTTCAAAGACTGATTCATATCAGGATTCAGGAATGATACATAAGTCTACGCTTGCTGTTAATTTGGTTTGATGACGTCAAGAAAATACCCCCCACCCATTCACATCTGAAAACTACTACTTATATGTAACACAATATAACTGTAAAAATAATGTAAATATGTAACTTCACATAATTTTGTACATATTTGTTTACATGTTTGCATTTAAATAAAGAAAACGCTTGACCCTCTACTTGCTCTCTGTTCGTTTTCTATCTAGCCTACTAAGATTAACAAAAACACTTTCTTTATATATTCTAAATATTTATATTCTAACTACTTGTTTTCTCTCTCTCTCTCTCTCTGTGTTTGTGTGTGTGTGTATAAAGTAGTCAAAGTTTGAAGTGGATCAAATCTTTTAATCAAAGCTGTCCTAAAACCAAAACGTATATTACTCTTTATTTCAGACTCATGGTCCATATGAAAAGAAGAAAGAATTAAGAGGAAAATACACACAGAGAATTTAAAAGACATACAAGCTTGCATTCCAATGCTTCCGCAAGCTGGAAAAATACCTTGTATCACTTAATGTAACATCATTTAAGACCATTATGATACCATTTTTTGAATCATTCAGCCGACATATGAAATTATACATACACTTCCTTAAGACAGCATGCAAAGTAGGTACATTATTAGATACAAACAATTGGCTTGCACTTGTCCACCTTGGATGTTTAAGCAAAATTCTTAGCGCATCATTAAATGCCACCTGGAGTTTTTGCATTTTAGCTTTAGCATACCTACACCATAAGTGAGCTGTATAAAAAGATGTACAGAATGCCCTAAATAGAGCTATTTTAACAGCATCAGTACACATATAAAATTTACGAGCCAGCATATTAGCTTGCCCATATAACCTACAGCACTGGCGCTGCACATCATCTTCATCATTTAAATCATTTCTAATGATGTGACCCAAGTATTTCACTTTATTTACCACATTCAATACTTGGTCATCTATATAAAAAGAAGGAAAATTTTGCTTAAGGTCCTCTTTGGTTTTAACAATCATAATCACACTCTTTTTAACATTAAATTTAATATCATGCTGCACACCATACCTTGAACATACTCGAAGCAGCTTTTGTAATCCTGCGCTACAAGGAGACATAATAACCAGATCATCAGCATACATCAAATGGTTAATGAGACTATCACCTATTAAACATCCAGTCTTACAATTATTCAACTCCACAGAAAGACCATCCATGTACAGGTTAAAAAGAAGAGGTGACAATATCCCCCCTTGCCGAACCCCATTCGTCATAAAAAACGGTTCCGATACGTTCTTACCCCATTGAACTTTTAAGGTTTGATGTACATACCACAAATATAATATTCTTATAAAGTATGGGGGAACCCCTCTTTCTTGCAATTTTAAAAATAACTTAGTATGATTTATTCGATCAAACGCCTTAGATGCATCTAAAAAGCACAAAAAAACAGTTGAATTATGTAGATTATACTTACTAACTACTTCCTTTAATGAATATATGCATAAATCAGTGCCATGCTTACTTTTAAAACCAAACTGATTATCCGTGGTTGTTAGATACTCTTTAAGCTTATCCATAATGATTCGCTCAAATACTTTAGAAATTACACTTGCCAGTGCAATTGGCCTATAGTTTTCTGTACCAGTTATTTTACCTGTTTTATCTTTAATTACCGGTACCAGTAAAACTGACACCATGGAATCAGGTAACACACCATGGACTAAAAATCCTGTAAAGCATAAAGCAAGTAACACTGAGATCCTTGGACTAGCATGCTTCAAATGTTCAGAAGTTATGCGATCTGGACCACAAGCTTTATTCTCAGCCAGTTTCTCAATTGCGTACTTGACCTCATCAATTGTAATTATCATACCTTCATCATTCGCCACATGACCAACTTTAAATTCCTTCCTCTCAACACAATTAAAAATATCTCCATAATATTTTCTCCATAAATTAACAATATTCCCCGCCCCAACAACCCCATCAATACTAGTTGGAAGTGGTATTTTACTATTATTGATAGTTTTGACTTCTTTCCAAAATTCATATACATTATTATGCTGAAAGTTCTTGGCCATTGAGTTTGCCCTTATCGACATCTCGTTCCTTTTTATATACCGTACAGCATATTTAAATTTAGCATTTGCCAGCTTCTTTTCCTCAAATTCTGGGCCATACCTAGCCTTACCCATTAAGACCCAGTTTTTAAATGCTGCTCTGGCCCGCAAATGCAGTTCATAGACATATTCATTCCATCCAGCCCTTAAATTATAATTTTTAACCCTTTTTTGACAAAAAGGTCTACTAGCATTATCCAAACAATCCATCATTTCATCATACATCAGACATAGATCATACTTGTGCTTAGGATTCTTACAATCTGTGTTATCACACATAATTGTCTCAGTTGGCACTTCCACATTACTCAACCTCTTCTCTGTCATTAGTTTATATCCCAGAAGATCATTTACTGTGAGTCTTGCCCAATGTAATCTTCCATGTTGTTCCAAATTTTCACAAATAGTCATCCCAGGTAAACTTTCAATATTTAACATAACTGAGATTGGTATGTGGTCTGTTGTGGCCAGATCATACAATATTTCAACTTTATCTAAGGAATCATGTGCATCTGCTGTACATATACAATGGTCCAGCCAAGATGTTGTATTCCATGCCTCACTGATATATGTATAGCTGTCTGCAGGCAATAATATTTGGCTGGAAAAAGTCAACTTACTATCGTGACAAAACCTAATTAGCTGTTGGCCAAACAACGACTTATGATCAGAGATATCAGCATTCATATCCCCCAATATAAATATACTTGTACATGAACTTTCCTTTATAAAAGCACTTATGAAAGCAAGCCTATTCATATATTCATCTTCATTATGACTACATTCATATGGAGTATACACGTTCAGGATTACAAATACCTTCTTATTATGTTCCACTTTGATTGCTATACACCAGTCTACCTCTAATCTAATTACACTAATCAGAGGATCGTATTTCTTATGCCAGAGTATGGCCACACCCCCTGGTATCCTGCCACGCAATATTCTCATATTCAAATCAGTTGTGGATTCTCCCACACCATGAAAATCCTCATGAAGAGAATTAAGTTTATCAAGATCTTGCTTTGATAAAAAGGTCTCTTGTAAACATAAAATATCCACATTCCCCAAAAGTTTGTCAATAACAATCCGTTGTGCTTTATCACCAGCATCCCGACCCAAATGCAACCCTCGGGAGTTATATGATACAACTCTAAGATTCATAAATCATGTTCATGACTACATTGCAGCAGACGCAAGCGCCTCAGATACCGACACACTTTTTAGACTAGGTGCTACTACGTCCACTGGGCCTAGATTTGCCCTGGGTTTGCGTGCCTCAAAAAATCGGCGTATATATATATATATATATATATATATATATATATATATATATATATATATATATATATATATATATATATATATATATATATATATATATATATATATATATCGTATATATATCGTATATATATCGTTTTGATTGCATTTGTTGATCTCATTATTAATAAAATAATCTGCTAATATAAATGTTTTAATTAATGATCTACTTAAAATGCCTCACATACCAAAACAAGTGGTTAGTGTGATTTCAAAGGACATTTAAACCATCTCTGATTGGTTTATTACATTATATTAACCAATATAATCTATAAGAGCGTGTTGTATTGTTATTGGACATACTGTAACTATGCCTGTGATCGTAAAAAAAAAAAAACGTGTTCTTTATCCCCGCGAGGAATACACGGAAGTAAGCGCAATTCCTTTGAAACTATCCACTGCGCATGCGCAAAGCAAGCAGGACGGCACCGTGGGAAATAGTTAGACCTACTACAACAAATAAAGAACAATTGAGAAAACGTAAATTTGATCCATTATTTCGCTTTGGTTTCCTTGTTTATTATATTTCCCGTTTCGAGCTGAAAGCAATGAAACAAACGTCAGTTTTTCATATTTGGTTCATACAGAAAAACAGAAAAACAAAATATTGATTCGTTATTTCGTTTTTTGGTTTTCCAGATTAAATGGAATAATTGAATGATCGGATGATACACGGACCCTGATTAAGCTGAATCTTACCAAATTCTTCTGCGCAGCAATTAGACCCTGACAGCGTCTGATCTGAAGTGAAGCTTGTGCTTAATGAAAACAAGTTCAGAGCATTCACCCAGTAAATACTATCACTTTCGTTTTCACTGCAATGGATCACAATAACACAAACCAGAGGTGTGTACATATTTGGGCGGTGTTCTTTTGTTCACAGGGGCGATTCTAGGATTTTCATTTTAGGGTGTGTGTATATATATATATATATATATATATATATATATATATATATGTATATATATGTATATGTATATATATATATATATATATATATATATATATATATATATATATATATATATATGTATATGTATATGTATATATATATATATGTATATATATATATATATATATATATATATATATATATATATATATACACACAGTACAGACCAAAATTTTGGAAACATTACTATTTTTAATGTTTTTGAAAGCATTCTGCTCATCAAGCCTGCATTTATTTGATCAAAAAGTTCAGCTGCTTAATATTTTTTCAGAACATGTGATACTTTTTTAGGATAGTTTGATGAATAAAAAGTAAAAAAAATAAAAATAAAGAAAAATAAAGAAAAAAGCAATGTTTTTAAAATATAAATATTTTGTAATAACAATATACACTACTGGTCAGTAATTTGGGGTCAGTATTTTTTTTTCTTTCTTTTTTTTAAATAAAATACTTTTATTCAGCAAGGATGTGTTAAATTGATAAAAAGTGATAGTAAAGAAAATATATTATTAGAATATATATTATTAGATTTTTTATTTTATTTTGAATAAATGCAGTTCTTTTTAACCTTTTATTGATCAAATATATGAGACAGCAGAACTGTTTCCAACACTCACAATAAATCAGAATATTAGAATGATTTCTAAATGATCATGTGATAGACTGGATGTTACATGTGACACTAAAGGCTGGAGTCACCTTTATTTATTAATATAGTGCTTTAAACAAAATACATTGCGTCAAAGCACTGAACAACATTCATTTGGAAAATAGTGTGTCAGTAATGCAGAATGATAGTTAAAGGCAGTTCATCATTGAATTCAGTGATGTCATCTCTGTTCAGTTGAAATAGTGTCTGTTTTAATTTGCAATCAAGTCAATGATATCGCTGTAGATGAAGTGACCCCAACTAAGCAAGCCAGAGGCGACAGCGGCAAGGAACCGAAACTCCATCGGTGACAGAATGGAGAAAAAAACCTTGGGAGAAACCAGGCTCAGTTGGGGGGCCAGTTCTCCTCTGACCAGACGAAACCAGTAGTTCAATTCCAGACTGCAGCAAAGTCAGATTGTGCAGAAGAATCATCTGTTTCCTGTGGTCTTGTCCTGGTGCTCCTCTGAGACAAGGTCTTTACAGGGGATCTGTATCTGGGGCTCTAGTTGTCCTGGTCTCCGCTGTCTTTCAGGTCAGTAGAGGTCCTTTCTAGGTGCTGATCCACCATCTGGTCTGGATACGTACTGGATCCGGGTGACTGCAGTGACCCTCTGATCTGGATACAGACTGGATCTGGTGGCTACAGTGACCTCGGAATAAGAGAGAAACAGACTAATATTAGCGTAGATGCCATTCTTCTAATGATGTAGAAAGTACGGTGTTATGTGAAGTGTTCCCGGTTCCGGTTTACCTAATTAATGCAGCCTAAAAATCCTTTAACGGATTTGGATATTAAAAGCATATTAGTATGTTATGTGTATGCCAGGTTAAAGAGATGGGTCTTTAATCTAGATTTAAACTGCAAGAGTGTGTCTGCCTCCCGGACAATGTTAGGTAGGTTATTCCAGAGTTTAGGCGCCAAATAGGAAAAGGATCTGCCGCCCGCAGTTGATTTTGATATTCTAGGTATTATCAAATTGCCTGAGTTTTGAGAACGTAGTGGACGTAGAGGAGTATAATGTAAAAGGAGCTCATTCAAATACTGAGGTGCTAAACCATTCAGGGCTTTATAAGTAATAAGCAATATTTTAAAATCTATACGATGTTTGATAGGGAGCCAGTGCAGTGTGGACAGGACCGGGCTAATATGGTCATACTTCCTGGTTCTAGTAAGAACTCTTGCTGCTGCATTTTGGACTAGCTGTAGTTTGTTTACCAAGCGTGCAGAACAACCTCCCAATAAAGCATTACAATAGTCTAACCTTGAAGTCATAAATGCATGGATTAACATTTCTGCATTTTACATTGAGAGCATAGGCCGTAATTTAGATATATTTTTGAGATGGAAAAATGCAGTTTTACAAATGCTAGAAACGTGGCTTTCTAAGGAAAGATTGAGATCAAGTAGCACACCTAGGTTCCTAACTGATGACGAAGAATTGACAGAGCAACCATCAAGTCTTAGACAGTGTTCTAGGTTATTACAAGTAGAGTTTTTAGGCCCTATAATTAACACCTCTGTTTTTTCTGAATTTAGCAGTAAGAAATTACTCGTCATCCAATTTTTTATATCGACTATGCATTCCATTAGTTTTTCAAATTAGTGTGTTTCACCGGGCTGCGAGGAAATATAGAGCTGAGTATCATCAGCATAACAGTGAAAGCTAACACCATGTTTCCTGATGATATCTCCCAAGGGTAACATATAAAGCGTGAAGAGTAGCGGCCCTAGTACTGAGCCTTGAGGTACTCCATACTGCACTTGTGATCGATATGATACATCTTCATTCACTGCTACAAACTGATGGTGGTCATATAAGTATGATTTAAACCATGCTAGTGCACTTCCACTGATGCCAACAAGGTGTTCAAGTCTATGCAAAAGAATGTTGTGGTCAATTGTGTCAAACGCAGCACTAAGATCCAATAAAACTAATAGAGAGATACACCCACGATCAGATGATAAGAGCAGATCATTTGTAACTCTAAGGAGAGCAGTCTCAGTACTATGATACGGTCTAAATCCTGACTGGAAATCCTCACATATACCATTATTCTCTAAGAAGGAATATAATTGTGAGGATACCACCTTTTCTAGTATCTTGGACAGAAAAGGGAGATTCGAGATTGGTCTATAATTAACTAGTTCTCTGGGGTCAAGTTGTGGCTTTTTTATGAGAGGCTTAATAACAGCCAGTTTGAAGGTTTTGGGGACATATCCTAATGACAATGAGGAATTAATAATAGTCAGAAGAGGATCTATGACTTCTGGAAGCACCTCTTTTAGGAGCTTAGATGGTATAGGGTCTAACATACATGTTGTTGGAGTAATGATGCTGAATTTCTGCTTGTAAGGAAACACTGAATGGACCTTTCAAGCTTCAATAGCTCTGAACGCCAGAGTTTTTTACATCTGTAAGACATCATACTTTTCAAGAGCCTGTTCTTAGTTCAGACAGATTCTGTAGCATACTGTTAATGAAAAGCAGTTAAGTGTCATGAATAAAGAGTGTCAGGACATTTATCAAACACAGACACTGTCTCAGTGACTGGACACAGGTTTGAAGTTACTCTGAGAACTTAGACTGAACATGCAGGCAAAGACAAAAAAGAAGTTTCCTCCAATTGGCACATGGCACGAGATACTCAAGAACACCCGGGGCCCTGCTTTTAATTTAGACTGTTTAGTTGACTTAGTTTCACATTGAAATGTCAGGCATGAGTGTAATGTTGAAGGAAATGTCCGTCATTTTTTTCTACAGTGTACGAACGATCATAAATTAATGAAGATTTATAACTTTAATACAGATCATTAAGTGAAAGACAGCAGGCTCAACACTGTTCACATTTACAATCCCAAACCATAAAGTAAAGCAAGGGCAATCATTCAGCGCTCATCAATCCTTGAGCTCTTAGGGACTTTAATTTTGAATAAATTAAGATGAATTACTGCCTTCTACTGAACTGGATGATGGAACGGGGCTTAAAGGGACAGTTCACACACAAATAAGCCACCCTAGGTTTATGCTTTATTGGACTAATGAATATCATCCATTCACTGACTTATACAGCTTAGAAGAGCCAGGAACAAAATGTTAAATTAATATAAAGGCGAAACACAAATGATCACATGAGGTCTGGGAAAGATATAGAAATGTATTTAAATGTGCTTTAAGGAGTTAATCAGATGTTAGATATTTTCTAGGTGAAATGCTAATGACCGACAGGTGAATCTTTCAGAGTTTCTAGCTTGAGGACAGTTTTCAGCAAATACAAACAAAAACTGTGCATGTTGATCTCATTTCAGGTTGCAAAGCAACATGTGATTATTTTAAAGGGGTTGATTATTTATTTTTTCGGTCACAAGTGTCCAACGTTGTTCCAAACTTCTCTTCTTGCACAGAAAACATGTTTGACATGTCAGCTTCTGTTTAGATAAAACACGATATAATAACAGATACAGTAATCGACAGATGTTTTATTTTTAATACAATTATTTTTCTTTTCTAGACTTTGTCAGCGGGATGTACACTAACTCTCAAAAGTCTGGAGTCAGTGAGACTTGTAATGTTTTTTAAAAGAAATATCTTCTGCTCATCAAAGCTGTATTTATTTGATTAAAAATACAGAAAAAAATAGTAATCTTGCAAAATGTTATTACAATATAAAATAATGTTTTCTATTTTAATACCTTTTAAAATATAATGTATTTCTGTGATGTGCAGCTGTATTTTCAGCATAATTATTCCAGTATAAAGTGTCACATGATCTTCAGAAATCGTCCTAATATACTGATTTAATATTAGAATCGCCAACAGTTGTGCTGACAAATATTTCTTTGGAAACTGTGGTAGTTTTTTTCAGGATTCTTTGATAAATAAAAAAGAAAAAGAACAGCGTTTATTCAAATGCAGCCCTGATGAACAGAAGAAACTCCTGTAAAAAAAACAAAAAAAACATTAAAAATCATTCTGCTCCCAAACTTCACCTTAGTCTTCTCATATAACTATAAATGTCTCAGTCTGATCTGTTATTGTGGCAGAAGCTCCTCCTTCGGGTGAATGGTGAGTGTTTGAGCTGAGGAGGACTGGTCCCCCGGAGGCCTGAAGAGGAACTGCGTCAGCTTCGGACAGCTCTGGTGTTTTAGGTGTCTCAGTAAATGGCTGAACTGACTGAAGCTGGCAGCGCACGAGGGACACTGGTAGGGCTTCTCTCCGGTGTGAACGCGCTGGTGTTTCTTCAGGTTTCCAGACTCGGCGAAGCTCTTCCCGCAGCACGAGCAGGTGTAGGGCTTCTCTCCGGTGTGTGTCCTCTGGTGCATCTTCAGCTCGCTGGCTCTCGTGAAGGCGCTGCCGCACTCGGAGCACACGTGAGCTTTCACACCCGAGTGCTTCTTCTGGTGGTCTTTGAAGTAGCAGAGCCACAGGAAGCTCTTCCCGCAGAAGGAGCACACGTGTGGTCTCTCGTTGGTGTGGATCCGCAGGTGTCTCTTCAGGTGCGCCGCTAGGATGAAGCTCTGTCCGCACTGATGGCAGCTGAAGGGCCGCTCTCCGGAGTGAGACAGCAGGTGAGTCTTCAGACTGGTGGCGTGTGTGAAGCTCTTCCCGCACTGATCGCAGGAGAACGGCTTCTCTCCCGTGTGGATCCGGATGTGATCCGTGAGGTTGGCTTTATGTGTGAACCTCTTCCCGCAGTGCTGACAGGAGAAGCGTCTCTCTCCCGAGTGAATCCTCATGTGATCCTTCAGGTTTCCCTTGTGTGTGAAGCTCTTCCCGCACTGGAGGCAGGCGTAAGGCTTCTCTCCTGTGTGAGTCCTGATGTGATCCTCAAGATGACCTCTCTGTCTGAAAGTCTTTCCACAGTGAGGACAGACCAGTGCTGTTTTCTGTGTGCTTTTATTTTCAGTCTCTGAGCTGTTTATGATCGCACGAGGTTCTTCCTCCACTTCATTCAGCTCGTGACTTTCCTCCTTCACCTCCACCGGGTCTGAAACAAACACAGAGTTCTTCTGGTGCATGCAGTGTGTTCACACTAAAAACTAGAACAATTAAAAGTGCACTCTGAATAGCCCTTTGAAATAATCAGCATTGAATTACATAAATGATCTATATAAATGAGTAACATAATTGGAAACCAACCTTTTTGTTCCTCGGGGTCCTCCTTTAATATCGTGAATGGTTCTGGATCACTCACGTCTCCAATCACCACTCGGACAAACTCCATCCTTCAATGGTTTACAGTGATTTCTGCCTGTTGGCCTCCTCAGCTTCACTCCGGCTGTGGGAGGAGCTTCACTTCAGCTGTGGGAGGGGCTTCATTTCAGAGGTGGGAGGAGCTTCACTTCGAATGTGGGATGAGCTTTACTCCAGATGTTGATCACATGTGCTGTGGAGATCCAAATCTGACAAACCAAATGTAAATAATGAGAAAATCGGTGAATCTTCAAGTAATACTACACAATTACAATGAGTTCTATATAACTGTGTTAAACATAGACTTTTGTCCTTTTTAACGCAAATTCATTGTAATTAAATGACACACTAACTATACATATCTATCTATATATATATATATATATATATATATATATATATATATATATGTATGTGTGTGTGTGTGTGTGTGTATAATAGTAAATTGTATTTTGTTTACACTACATTTAAAGTTAAACTAGACACTTAAAATCCAATTCTGCAATAATCTGATTGTCTTCTTTAAGAAGAGCCCATTCTTAGGTCTATATCCAAAATTAATGTTTGGAGAGTGCACTTTCATGTCTATGTTTAAGGGGGCTGACAGTTAAAGAGTTAAGTACAACAGAATATATTATTTATTTTATTATGTGGTATAATATGAACTATAAATGATGACAGGTTACAGTCACATCCAAACTGAATGCTGCAATGCTTCACAGAATAAAACCTCCAATACTTCACTCGCTTTAAAACAAGACACACACACACATATATATATATATATAGTGACACAAGAATAGTGAGTGTGAAGATTATACAGTGAACTGATCTTAATAATAAACGCTGTAGATTCGCTTCATTCTTGATGTCAACAGGCCACAGATCATTGCATTAACACATTCCCCAATTAAACACATCCACTACACATTACTGAGGCACAATTACTTCAGAAATATTCCGTGTTATTAATAGCACATTTGCCAAAACTATAATAAACCTTTAACGTTTCATTTCGTTTAAACACTGAAGCGCCAGAAACCACAAACCTTTCGTCAGCGCACGCAGCACGCACCGTCTCCGTGACGTCACGACGTCAAGCTAAAATAAAAGCCTCTCGTTCAAGACTACTGTCTATGGTTCAAGAGCAACAGTTGTTTAAATCTTCATCGTGTCTTCTGTTATGTCCTCTTCAATTCAAATTTCTTAAATCATCCCTTAGAGGGCACTATATCCGATTTCTTTATGAGTTTATATAAACGTAATTTTATTTGAATACTATATTTGTGAAATTATATTTGTGATTAAAATGAAATGAAGTCTTTCTTTAACATATTATATATAACATATTACAATATATTACATTTATTTTCAACATCTTCATACTGAAAAAAAGTTTAAATGTAAAATATATATATATATTATTATTATTTATCGTGCTGTTACTGACCAGATAACTCTACTAGAAAACTTTTTTTATTAAAAAGTTGCATTTTCAAATTCTTCTGCATTAATACAGATCTAACCTGAAAGCACATGACTGGTTATAATTATAGACTGTAAAAAAAAAAATCATGTTATTGTCCTTATGAATCGAAATATGCATTCAGATGTTTTGAAATGCCAGGCACTTCACAATATTCATCAAAATATATCAATAAGGGGATTTTTCTGTCATGAAAACAAGGCTGTTAGTGACAGAAGTACAGTGTCGAACGAAGCAAATGTCCAGTTTTCTTCCACAACCGTGGCTTACATTTATTTTAAATAAGTTAATCTGAATGTAGGATTCAAAATCAAAGCAAATCATTCTCGATGAGGTTCGGCAGTCGTCTCAGAGAGGATCAGAAGCACACACACTTCACAGACTCGGTTATAAACCTGTTCTGTCCTCGCTCCGGACTCAAACACGCTTCAGGTGTAAACACGCCGCGCTGGATCCGGATCCGACTCCGATATTAGCTCGGATTGATCCCTGACTCTGGACAAGGATCATTACCCAGCAGTCTGTCTGAACGCACACATGAGCTGATTCTGTGTGGAGGACAATGACTCATAAACCCGTGTTTCTCCTCGGTTTACTGCTCGGTGAGTTCCGTGCTGATCTACAAACGCTCTCTTTCCAGATGCATTTAATAAGAAAAACTGTCCCTCTTCTCGATCTTAAGTAATGACATCACACGTTTAATCAAACACATGTTTGTAGCTTATCAGAAAGTTTGAACAAGATTTTGTTTAAGAATCACATGTTCTGAGCTAGGAATAAGTTAGATGTATTAACTCTTCTGTTATGAGCACATTTCAACCATGTTTTTAATGTGTGGGCTCAAATTGACGCCAAATATTTAAATACATAAATTAATTACTCAGATTTGATAATATAATTAATTTTTATTTACTTACAATTTACCTACCTGATATTTAAAATATTTTTTAGGACAAAGCATAACCTTTTTTATTACTTCATTTATATAGAAAAAAATATTATTTTTGTTTTTTGTTTTTTTGGGGAAAATGTAAAAATGCAGAAAGTTTTGTGTGATGATTAGGGGCATAACATTACAGTTTGCACAGTACAAGAATTATTATGTCTATGGAAAATCTTCATATAATATGGAAACTCAACAAAAATAACTTTGATAGTTGCTTGTAAAATGTGTGTGCTGTACAGTGCTTGTAAACACAACTGTATGAAATAGTAAATAAAGGTATGAAACTCAAATTATGTTATTCATGTGCAGTAATAGTAAAATGTAAATTGCTTTAGGCTCAGTTTGTGTGTGTGTGTGTGTGTTCCTCAGGTGTGTTCGGAGCAGACACAGATAACACTGAGAGCGTGAGGGTCATGCTGGGAGATCCGGTCACTCTTCACACTGACCTGGACACAGTCCGGAGAGACGATCACATCGTGTGGGTGTTTGGACCGGACAGTCCACACAACCAGATCGCAGAGCTCATGAAGTGGTCCTACATGCTCTCCATATACGTGAGCGGAAAGATGCCGTTCAGAGACGCCCTGAAGCTGAACCATCAGACCGGATCCCTGACCATTAAAAACAGCAGATCCGAACACTCTGGACCTTACACCTTAACAATCACCCATGACAGAAAGACCTCCCGCAAGAGGTTTGATGTTGTAGTCTATGGTAAGCAGATATTTGAGCCGGCCAGCGCTGTGACTAACGGTCAGAGACTCACGGATGGTTGTGTTTATCCCAGCTCCGCTCCCGGTTCCCATCATCAGCACCGACTCCTCTCAGAACTCCTCCACAGCTTCAGAGCGATCTGCAGGTCCAGCGTGTGTCCTCATGTGTTCGGTGACCAACGCGTCCCGGGCCACTCTGTCCTTCTTCAAGGGCAGTGATCTGGTGTCCAGCGTCAGCGGCTCTGACTCCAGCGGCTCGCTCTCTCTTCCTCTGGATGTGGAGTATGATGATGGAAACAGCTACAGCTGTGTGGTCAGTAACTCCATCAGTAACCACAGCACGCTCCTGAACATCAGTGATGTCTGCCAGCCACGTCCAGCTGCTTCAGGTGTGTTCTCGTCCTCTCACACTACACTCGTCTGCATGTGAGCACTGACGTCTAGAAGCAGAATTCAGCCCAACGTTCAAATCCTGTCGTCATTTCCTCACCCTCTGCTGCTTTATATACAAAAGAAGAAAATGTCTGTACAATCTAGCTGTTTTCTTCAAATCAAAATATATTTTTGCCATTTTTGAAAACTCACTATTGTCATATAATGCAACAAAGAATGCTAAAGTGAACAGATGTTATAACAGAGCTTCAGTCTCGGTGTAAAAATATCATCATCATGCTGCTGTCTTCCTGAAGTCATTTTGACCCTCCCGTAATTGGGCTTCGAATCTCAGGTGAAACTTGACATTTTGTTCCTACTCTACAAAGTAGTGCATTACTCTGTATATATACATCGGTGACATTTAATATTTTGGCTTTCCATCATTTATGCATGTCTTTCTTCTTAAAAAAAAAAAACAAAAAAAACATGTGGAACCTCAATCTAGTCTGGCGTCAAACATGATTGGTTGTTGCAGGTCACATGACCTCAGATCACAGTGTTGTCATAAATAGAAGAAGCAGTGAGTTTAGATGTAATTAATGCTTTGCCACATTTGATTTGGGCTCTGAATACAGGACTTAATCAGTTCCTCAATCATCTGAGACAGCAGAAGTTTAATCTGTGGCAGTAAATGCACAGAGGAATGCATTGGTTAATAGTTGTGTGTCTGGATCTGTTTATGTCTCCAGACGACTCGCTGCTCTTCTGTCTGCTGCTGATTCCTGTGGCTCTCACAGTGACCGCCGTCATACTGTGTGTCTGGAGAAAACACAGAAAAACAGAAGAAGAAGAGCGTGAGTATCACAGACCGCTCACTGCGGCCCAAAGATCTGTGTTTAATGTTTCTGAAAGAGTCTCTTCTGCTCAACAAGACTGCATTTATTTAATTAAAATACTGTAAAAACAGTGAAATATTATTATGATGTAAATCAGCTGTTTTCTGTGTGAATCTGTGTTAAAGTGTAATGTATTTCTGTGATGCTCCGCTGTATTTTCAGCATCATTCCTCCAGTCTTCAGTGTCACATGATCTTCAGAAATCAGAATAATATGATGATTTACTGCTCTCTGATTAAGTTGAAAAGCCCAATGTTTTTGTGGAAACCGTGATATATTTTATTTTTCAGGATTCACAGATTAAAAGAAAGTTATTTTGTAACATTACAACATTTTTGATCGATTGAATGCATATTCTAGTATTAATTTATTTTGTAAAAAAGGATTTTGCTAAAAAAAAAAAAAAATTCTCAAATGCTTTGCCAAATGTCTGTATGTTTGTTTTGAGCAGCTGATGAGAACTGCTAGCGCTGTCGAGAGCTGAGGATGACCAGCCTCGAGAGAAGATGAAGAGACCTGCCACAGACTCACAGAACTGTGTTTTAATAACTATCTGATCTATTTATCGCTCACCAATGATGGAAACCATGGTCTGATGCAACTGTTTTTACAGAATCCTTCGGTTGATCTGAACTGAAGAGTTAAAGCAGCGTGGCTCATTATATTGGACTTCTGTGATGATGCTGGAACATTGTTGTGAAGGGAAACGTGATTGAAGATGTTTTAATCCTCACTATAAACTATAAACTTGTTTGTATTTTAAGATTGTAGCCATTGCAGTAGCTGCTCTTGTTCAGAAGGAAAAACATTTGTCTATTTATCTGTCGTTCTGTCTATATTTCTGTTGTAATCTTAATTTGTTTTAAATAAATGACTTAAAATCAGTTTAGTCATTTGAGAGTGTTTTTGCAGAGGAGTGTGAGGCTTAGACCTTTATGTAAGGTCAGTATCAAAAAACAAACAAAGAAAAGGTTACGATAATGTTTAATATTATTTGTTTATTAAACTGCATAATGCAAAGAGTAGATGATATATGCACTGGAGTGGAATTAAATGTATTTTTGACTCTTATTTTATGTATTTGAAAATATAAAAGACACAACTCCATATTTGAGCAGATTCCAGTAGGCGGCGCTACCGCCAGCAGGCTTCCCGCCAAAAGCGTCGAAGAAGAGATCAGACATGGCGGCGTCCTGTGCGGCACTCATGAGGGCTCGCGCACTGGTCACTTTAGGGAGAAAACAGATTGAAATCAAGAAAGACGTCTGGTCGAACTGGACGTCGGTGTGTCATTACAGGACTAAAGCTGGTGTCACACATAAACACCGGCGTTCTTCGCCGGAAACGGGTCCAGAAGGTAAGACGCGTGAGGTCAGCGCATACAAACACATCTCAAGACGCGCGTTATCATCTTCTGACATGTGCGTGCAGGTCCAGATCTGCTCCGAGAGTTTCCCCAGCCGAAGAACCTGCTGTTCGCCACTCTGTCCAAGTGTCTGCGTGTGTCGGATCTGTCACAGTACATCCAGTACAGCTGCACCGATGGAGAGGTCAAGGTGAGATCGTGATGACGGTGTGTCGATGAATTTCTCGTGCTCCTGACCTGTTACACACGTGACGCGGGGGTACTGTGTTGATTGTGTTTTGTCAGCGGGCGACAGTGACGCTGCAGTGGCCCGTGAGGCTCGAGACCGAGGGCTTCGGCGCGCGCAGGGTGGAGGCGGAGCGTCAGGCGGCAGCTGCGGCTCTCTACAAGCTCAGAGTAAGAGAGGGTGACCTTCAACCCAATATTAACATTTGCTTGATGTATGATGAGCCTGAGGCCATCCCAGATCAGGATGAGTTTGTGTCTTCATCAGGTTTGTAGAAATGTAGCACTGCATCAGTGTCTCATCAATGGATGCTCTGCAGTGAATGGGTGCCGTCAGAATGAGAGTCTGATAAAAACATCCCAATAATCCACAGCACTCCAGTCCAACAGTGAACATCTGGAGAAGACAAAAGATGAAACACATCCAGCATTAAGATGATTTTAACTCAAACACACAGAGTCCATAATCCAGAATAACACTTCCTCCAGTGAAAAAGTGCATCTGCTGTTGTCTCTCACAGATTAGTTTAGAGCTGTTTAAAGTGTTATTATGGATTATTGGAGTGCTGTGGATTATTGTGATGTTTTTATCAGACTCTCATTCTGACGGCACCCATTCACTGCAGAGCATCCACTGATGAGACACTGATGCAGTGCTACATTTCTACAAACCTGTTCCCATTGCATTCGGTGTCACTCATCTCTTGGTGAACTATATGGTGATATTCTCAAGGCAGGGGTTTATTTTTTATTATATATATATATATATATTTTTTTTTTTTTGTTTACCATGAAATAATAACCAGAAATGGAGACACAAAGGTTTCATAAAACTTTTTCCAAATCTATTGAAAACACATTCCGATTCACTTAACCAATACAGTGCAAAAGTAATTTCACAAATAAGGTTTGTTTTCTGTGTGGTTTACAAAAAAAGGATAGATCATTAGACCACTATTTGAATGTTTAGCAATCCTGAAGATTCTGCGTTGTGTGTTTAGGAGCTGGGCGTCCTCAGTCAGGGATCGTCTGTAACCGGAATGACGAGACGGAAAGGGAGGCAGAAGTCTGTCTGGGAAGATGAAGAGGATGGTGCGGTCCTCGATCGTCTTAAATATCTGCCATTCCAGAAGAAAACCCAGAAGGAGAGAGCCCAAGGGTAGTCTAATTCTATTATTATTAGTCTATTATTTTAAGTTTGTCATTCCAGTCATATACAAGTGTGTAGGGGAATGATATGCACAATAAGATTGAAGTCACCATATATTCAAATACTCTTGTGCTTTGGAAGTGTAAACTGGGCACATTGAACATAATATGGTGAAAAATAAATCTGTAAAAAATTTTGAATAGATCATGGTCAAATTATGCTTGCAAGGATGTGCACTTGGTTGTTGGATATATTAAAGATGTTTTCATGTTAACATCAGCTTGTTAGTGATGTAATCAAACACAATGTGCCTGATTAATAAGGCCTAGTGATTTTTGTGTATGTTAAAAAGTGGATGGGGCCTAGGAGTGAGCCCTGAGGTACCCCATTTATTAATTTACACGACTTGAGTCATATCCGTTATTGTTTCTGTAGAAGTATAAGTTTTTCTCTTATGTTGAACACAAAAAAGTATATTTTGAAGAACTAAGCAGTTGTTGGTCCCCTTCCACTTCCATAGTAGGGAAAGAAATACTATGGAAGTCAATGGGGACCATCAACTGTTTGATTACCAGCATTCTTCAAAATATGTTCTTTCATGTTTAACAGAAGAAAGAAACTCGTACAGGTTTGGAACGAGATGAGGATGAGTAAATGATGACATAATGTTCATTTCTGGGTACACTGATGTTGGATGTGTTATAGGCCTATAGAAGAGGATCCAGCAGTGACTGAGGCGCTCTCCATATTTCCAAAACCCAAGGCAGTTCTTGGCAGCGTCATTCAGGTGGCCACGTCATCCAACAGAGTCAGAGTAAGTTATAAACATCTCTGATCAGCGCACACATCTGAGAGAGAGACATCGATTTCCTTTTTAATCCTGTTGCTTTCATTCCTCTGTGTTTCTGTCTCTCTGTCCTCCCGTGCAGGAGCTGCTTCAGTACAGAACGACCGGTGGAAAGGTAAAGACGTGTGAGTTGACCGTACGCTGGCCGGAGGAGATGACCTTCACTGCTCATGGCCGTCGCAGGCTGGAAGCAGAGACAAACGCAGCAGCACTGGCTTGCCTCCGGTTTAAGGTTGGGATGAAAACATGCACGTACAGACATCTGATCTTGAATCAGACACCACAGCTCCTGCTATGATTTTATTGTAGTATGTCACTGCTGCAGGAAACACAACTGTAATCTGGTTTTGCATCTTGTCAGAAATATATTAACACAAGTTATGTGCACCGACGAGCTTCACTGAATCTGAGAACGGTCACTTTGTCCACAGGAGCTGAATCTTCTGGATGAGCAGAACCATCCTCTGACTCACGCCGGGTACCATCAGCGGGATGTGCGTGAAGCTGGAGAGAGACACCGACGACCCTGTCGCGTCCTGATCGCCTCGGATCTCCAGCGCAGGATTCAGGAGTACCTCACACAGGTCAGACACACACCGTCTCACTCCCAGCCTCGGCCAATCACAGGCACAGAGAGGAGGCTTCATAATCCTGCATGTTAGAATACAGATGGATAGATGATTTTTGGCTTGTGCTTGAACTCTTACAACTTAATTACAAGTCAGACGGAAACCAGTGATGTGCAATAATGACACAAAATTCTCAATAGTTTGTGGTCAAGGGTTAAACAATATTTTGCTGAGTTTTAATGTGCTGGTTTAGGCATGTCATGGAAAAGTCAAGGACATTAAAACTGCCAGTAGGGGGCAGCAATTCCATGTATTAATGATTGATTCATTGAATCATTCATTCAAACGATTTGTTCAAAATAACCGATTCATTTAGAAACAAAGCAAGCGAATATCTGTATGAACTGATATTTGAATCATTGACTAATAAACGAATCCGTTCGGCAACAAAACACTGCACAAATGTTCTGATCCGGCTTTATTTGGAACTATCTTCATTGGCTAAATAGATAAAAAATTATAATGTGTCTAAAAAGCATGCAATTGACTAAATATTAATAAATTGTTTGGTAAAATGTTGTATAAAATCTATGGAGTCAAGCACTAATATTCAGGAAAACACACTCTTGCTTGTTTCACACCATGAATTAAATGTGCACTTAACTGCATTCAGGTTTTTGTTGTTGACTGTTTGATGTGTGTTGTAGTATCCCGTGCAGGCGGAGGTTCAGAAGCTGTGGGATGAAGAGGAGCAGCGGTCCTTCAGCACTGATGATGAAGAGGATGATGACTTCATCACAGACGCTATCACCGGTAAGCCATACCGTGCTTTACGCCCTGAGGAGGCAGAGTCTCGCAGCGATCACCTGCTCAGCCTGTGGATGAGGGCGGGGCCTGGCCGAGGGGTGGAGCTTCCCGTGGACTCGTATAAAGAGAGCGTGCTGGAGGCGGTGAGGTCCTCGCAGGTGGTTGTGATCGCAGGAGAGACGGGCTGCGGGAAGACCACACGGATCCCGCGCTTCCTGCTGGAGGGGCAGGTCAGGAGAGGAGAGGGGGCCGAGTGTAACATCCTGGTCACTCAGCCTCGCCGGATCAGCGCCGTGTCTGTGGCACACCGAGTGGCGCAGGAGATGGGACCTGCGCTCCGCCACTGCGTGGGATACCAGGCAAGAACATGCTACAGCTCTCAGTCTGTCTGTGTTTCATGTTTGAGGGTTTGTAACCCTGTGTGTGTCTCAGGTGCGTCTGGAGTCGCGGCCCCCGGAGCGCAGCGGTGGAGCTCTGCTCTTCCTCACCGTCGGGGTCCTGCTGCGCAAGCTCCAGTCCAACCCCGGTCTGCAGGGCATCAGTCACGTGATCGTGGACGAGGTGCACGAGAGAGACGTGAACACAGACCTGCTGCTGGCGCTGCTGCTCTCCAGCATCAAGGACAACCCAGCGCTGCGAGTGCTGCTCATGAGTGCCACCGGAGACACGCAGCGCCTCTCGCAGTATTTCGGAGGATGCCCGGTGGTGCGTGTGCCGGGGTTCATGCATCCGGTGCAGGCCCGGTTCCTGGAGGAGGTGCTGACGGAGATGGGTCGAGCGCCGCCGAGGAGAGACCGAGCGGTGAGTCTCAGACGCTTGCTTCACGCTGTGAGGACGTGTGATCATCTGCAGAGTCACGAACCGTCTTCCTTCTGTTCTGTGTCTCAAGGAAGAAAAGGATGTGGCTCCTGATCTGGATCTGGTGGCTGATGTGATCGATCACATACACAGAAACGGAGAGCCAGGTAAAGATGCTTCAGACTCATGTGATCCTCTGCAGTCAGGTGGTCGCACAAGTGTGAATGATCACAAAATCTCTGTCTATAGCCCTGATGGGTGCCGTCAGAATAAGCGTCCAAACAGCTGGTAAAAACATCCCAATAATCCACAGCACTCCAGTCCACCAGTGAACATCTGGAGAAGATGCATTAAGATGATTTTAACTCAAACACATAGTATATAACACTCCTCCAGTGAAGAAGTGCATCAGCTGTTGTCTCACATGAGTTCAGAGCTGGTTCTTGATCTGCAGATGTCTCTCCTGGTTCAGTCCAGGCTCTTCTTCCTCTCGTGTACTGACTGAGGTGTTTGTTCTCCGCTGCAGGAGCTGTGTTGTGTTTCCTCCCAGGATGGCAAGATATTAAAGCTGTGCAACAGAAGCTGGAAGAGAAAGCATCCTTCAGACGCGGGTCCCAGTTGATCTTACCGTGTGAGTACAGCGGCAGCCGGTTCCTGGACTCTGTGCTGTATTCGACTCTGTTAGATGATGGGTTTCTCTCTAGTGCACTCCAGTATGGCTGTCGTGGACCAGCAGACGGTGTTCCAGCGTCCTCCAGACGGACAGAGGAAGATCGTCCTGACCACAAACATCGCAGAGACCTCCATCACGATCGACGACATCGTGCACGTGGTGGACGCCGGCTGTCAGAAAGAGCAGAACTACGACCCCAGAACCAAGGTCCTCCACCCGTCCTCACGCTCTGAACACGCTCTGAACACGCTCCGAGCACACGCTCCGAGTACACACAGAACACACACACAGAACACACACACAGAGCACACACACACAGAACACACTCTGAACACACACAGGAGAGAGAGAACTGAGAAGATTCTAGAAGAAAACAAATGAAACTTAGAATATTACTTCTAACTTATATTTATATATGACTCCACAGACTATTTAAGAAACACCTAATAATCCATAAATACCAGAGACAAACTGACCTGAATACAGAACTTTAATTTTTTTTTTTTTTTACTATTATTTGTTAAAATATTTATAAAATTATGAATATATATTTAATATTTTCCTCTATCTCTCACACTTTTGGACTGAGTTTTGTTGATGAAGGTGAATGTATAGATCTATTGACAAACCATTGCAAAAAAGACAATGATCACTTTTCTTCTGAAGGTCAAATTAATTTAATTTGAAAACTTTTCAGAGTAATATTTGATATTCTGATGTTTTGTTTAAACTATGTAGGTTTCATTAATTTGGACCTTTTTGAGCAATCATTAGTTATAACTTTAATTAATTTAATAAAATTGTATTAGTTCTGATGGGGTTAATATATATATATATATATATATATATATATATATATATTCAAATTTCTCATCAATACTGAGTTTGTGTGTGATCATATAATTTGACGTTTCAAAGAGTTTCTCAGTTTTTTAGTTAATAAAAGAGGAGTAAATGCAGTAATAAGATGGTAACATTGACTCATCAGTGAGAGGTTGCTGATCACATACAGTCTGGCTCTAGCTATTAATAATAATCCCTTTAGTGTGTCCTGGGATGCAGAGATGGCAGATGTTGAGTGTGTGTGTGTGTGTGTGTGTGTGTGTGTGTGGCCAGGTGTCCGCTCTGAACACGGTCTGGATCTCACAAGCGAACGTGACTCAGAGAAGAGGGCGAGCGGGCCGCTGTCAGCCGGGTCACTGCTATCATCTCTTCCCTGGAGAACAGCTGGAGAACATGGCAGTGTTCCCGGTCCCAGAGATCCTGCGCACCCCTCTGGAGAGTGTCCTCATCCAGGCCAAGATCCACTGTCCCCACAGCAAAGTGAGCGGGACACGAGCCTCTGGTCAGCTGTGTGTGACGAGGACTGAACATGTTCTGAACCGGTTGTTGTTCCTCTGCAGGCGGTGGACTTCCTGTCACGAGTGCTGGATTCCCCGGACACTCAAGCTGTCCGAGTCGCTGTGAAGAACCTGATGGATATTGGTCAGTGTTTTTATACAGTAGTGTTAGTGTAGTGTAATCTTTTAAAGCATGTGTTCAGTGTGAAATGAAACCGGTTCATTCTGTCCTGTGCCTGGACTAAAGCCATCTCTGTGTTCATCCTGATAGTCCTGTTGTAGACAACTCGTGTGTGTTTGTCTTTCATTCATTATTTATTTTAAGTTTTAGGTGAGTTTATTTTTGTACTTCAACATATTTAATTTTATCAAGGAAACATGTTCTTTTTTTGTGTGTTCTTTTTGTGTGTTTGTTGTTTTAGTGTATTGTAATTTTTGTTCATATTTTACTTTGATTTTATTTTTAGTTTTTTTTTTCTGTATTCATTTTATTGTATTTTTGTTTTTGTCATTCATACATTTGTATTAATTTACTTATATTTTTAAGTTTTAGTTTATTCTCTTTTTTCATTGTTTTAGTGTCACTGATATACTGTAGTAGGTTTTCTTATTTTGCTTGAATTTTATTGATCTTTTTAAAATCTGTATTCATTTTAATTTTAAAGTTTAAAGTTCTGTTTTTGTCTTTCCTTCATGCATCTATATATTTTATTATTTTTTTATTTTTAGGTCTCTTTTAGTACTTAAACTTTCTAATAGCTGCCAAGGAAAATTTCTCTTTATTTTTAAATGTTACCGCTCTTCGTTTTTTCTTAGATTTAGTTTTCGGTTAGTCTCTGTTAGTACGTGATCTGTCCAGTAGCGGTCGAGGACACATCTCGTTGTGTTAGTGACCCGTGCTGACCCTGACAGAAGCACAGCTGCCTCCCTCACATCACGGCTGTGTGTGTGTGTGTGTGTGTGTGTGTGTCAGGCGTGCTGGACGCGTCGGAGAACCTGACGCCGCTGGGCGAGCGTGTGGCCTGTGTGTCGTGTGACCCGCGTCTGGGGAAGGTTCTGGTTCTCTCGGCTCTGTTCTCCTGTGTTCTCCCGGTCCTGTCTGTGGTGGCCTGCTTGACGCGAGATCCCTTCTATAACAGCATGCAGAACCGGGCGCTCGTCTCTAAGGTCAGAGAGTCCTCACACAGCAGCGCTCGACTGTTTCTGTGCCTGTGTTCATCTTCCTGTGGTCTGCTGTGTGTCTGCAGGCCAAGGCGTCTCTGAGCGGCTCCAGCTGCAGCGATCACCTGGTCTTCAGTCGGGTCGTCCAGAGCTGGAGAGAGCAGCAGGGACAGGACAAGCAGGAGTTTCTGGACACACACACTCTGTCTGGAGCCAGTCTGCGCTTCATACACGGTGAGACCGGCACGCAGTCAAAACATGACGTTAAAACTAGAGGGTGACACGGGATTTCAAATCTGGGGGAAAGTCCCGTCCCAAAACCAGAAGAATGATTCCCATTTCCACCCACTCCCGGATTGTATATGTTTTGGCTGGAATCTGTCAGTTACAGTAAAAGAAAGAGAATACAGTAGCATGCCAACTTCATGATCTGAGCCTGGTTTGTCCTGTTTCCTCTGACAGGCCTGATGCAGCAGTTCAGTGAGAATCTGTGTGAAGCCGGTCTTCTGGAGGCTTCTGCTGAAGCTCTGCGTCTGTCGTCTCGTCTGAATCTACACAGTCATCAGGAGCAGCTGGTCAAAGCCGTGCTGAGCGCCGGCCTCTATCCTCACCTCATACAGGTGCACACACATCACATCACTTCTTATTTCTGATTTGAAAAGCATTGCATTCATTAAACGTGCACTACAGTGAAGTTATTTCTTGTGCAGAAAGCTGAATTGTAAAACCGTATAGATTTGTAATGTCAGTGTTTATTGACCACAGCACAATAACTGTATCTGACCTTCAGGTGAAAAGAGGCACAGTGACCAAAGGGGGCAGATTTCGTCCGGAGAGTGTGTCGTATCGTACCGAGAGCGGCCCTGTGCTTCTGCACCGCTCCTCCGTCAACCGGTAAACACACACTAGTTCTGGATGAAACGGGTCTTATTGTTTTTTGAGCTCAAACCTGAGTTTCTACAGGAAAATACGTTTTTGAAGACATGATACACTGAGCATTACACACATTAAATCAGAACTACGTCTGTTTTCATATTGCAGCTTTATAATGCTTTCTTATGATTGGTTTACCTGTTTATTTCTCATTTTCATTTAGTTTCAGGATGTACTAAAATAAGAAAATAATAAAATTTTAGACGTTTAGACAGAATTTAAATGACGGTCTCTCAGTGATATTAAAGTAACTTCCTCTACATCTCACTGGTCCTCTGAAGATCAGATCTAATCTGTTGGTCTCTCTGATTCTGGATGAGCATCGTTCGAGTGTCTGTGCACTGTTAAATCATGAAGCGGTTCTTCTTCTTGTGTTGGTGTCTTTCAGAGGAAATCCGGATCTGTCGAGTCGCTGGCTCACCTTCTTCTCTGCGGTCAAATCAAACGGTCAGGTGTTCATCAGAGACTCGTCGGTGGTTCATCCGCTGGCCCTGCTGCTCCTCACAGACTGTGACCTCAGCGAGAGAGGTCAAGCACAGCTCCAGTGCTCCCCTAGTGGAGGAAAACTGACCTGTTGATTAATCAATTACTGAGATGAGACAACACTAACTGTGACTATAGCCAACGGTCACTATCATTAATGAAAAAAGATGAAGCTAAAATCTAGTTTCAACCTTTTTTTTTTACTTTCTAAAATTCAGACCTTCACAAGTTTGTGTGCGGTTGCCAGATACCAGACATTTAATCCCCCACACACTCAGAGCTTCGCTCTATAAATAGATCAGTTTAACCAGTTTTCCTAATGTAGAAAGTGTTTATATTTCTGATAATATAATAAATCCGTAAACCAGATGAGGTTTAATACAGCATGTGTGCTTACCGGAGAAAGTGCAGTTATTTTCATGCAATTTCTCAAATCATAATTTTGTGCAGAATAATTGTGATTATTAGTTTAACTATTATGCAGCATGACTACGTTTTATTTGACTAAAACTATACTAGCGTATTGGTCAGTGTATGTGTGCTCTGAAATGCTGTCTGTGTGTGTTGCTCAGTTGTTGGAGACGGTGTGGAGGTGGTGTTACCCGGTCACTCTCTCATCCGATGGGAGTTTCCTCCTCACGTCTGGGAGTTACTGTGGGATCTGCGCACGTCCCTGCAGGCCATGATCCACCGCAGACTGCGCTCCGACCGCAGAGCCTCCTCGGACGACTGGAAGGACCAAGAGCTCATCGCTTTATTAGTGGAGCTGCTGAATAACACGGATCCGGAGTCTGCCAGCGATCAGGAAGAGTTCAGCACAGAACACACTGGATCTGAGCGTCTGTAACATCCACATTCCCAACACTTCTGCACATCGCACACAATCAGGGCTCCATCAGTCAAGCTGCTTTTATTTATTAAGTTAAAGATTGGTGGCATTTCTCATCAGCAGACGATGCAAAACCCCAGAATGTTTTTGCACCGAGGTATTTTCATAAAGTCGGGAGACTTGCATGAGAATACATCTTCACTTAATATCAGCGTGCCTGAGGATGAATGAAAACTGCTATAATACTAAACTCTTATGTCTGTGAGGGCGGGACAAATAATGTAACACTTTGCTTAATTTATTGTCCAATTAAACGTTCAAAACATATCCTGGTCATTTGATGCAAAAGTATTGTTTTTCTTCTACTTTTTTATTTTTTTTAAGCCTTAAACTTGACTTGTTGAAAATGTTCAGGTGGCTCCGTTAACTTGAGCATTTGAACCAGTTTAACATTTTCAATGAAACTATCAACAAAAACTAGGATTTCTGCACAGAAACACCGTTCTAAGTAAGAAGCATCTGGCTCACAGAGTCGATTGCATTGAAGCAAGTGAGTTTCTGACATGAGACACATGCACACACTGTGTAAAACTGAATTTAATAATACATCTATGATTCAGTGTAACTGAAATCTTTCGTTTCATTGCGTTCCATGTAAATTCATCCTGACCTACCAACACAGAGAGATAATAACATGAAAAGCAGTTAATGGAAAAGTTTCGTCATACAAGCTACTGAATTATAAAATCAGTCATGGATTAAATTAAAATGCTTTCTGCCAGATCTTTACAAATCCTCAGAAAGGGAGGGAGTATCTATAATTACAGATGACGAGAAATGAGACACACTGTGTAATAGTCAAATGTTTTGAATGAATAATTGTTAATTTTTCAGTGAGAAAAAAGTGTGTAAAGTGGTCCTTCAGCTATTTAATTCAATATGATCTCCCCTCCCCATCATAAAAACACAAATACGTACAATACCAGTCAAACGTTTTTGAACTGTAAGATTTTTTATGTTTTTAAAGTCTCTTCTGCTCATCAAGCCTGCATTTAATTAGAAATACAGCAAAATTGTGAAGTGAGGCTCCTGCACAGTTTTTGTGGTGATATTAGTGTTTTTCACTATTGTTTGTAAATGCAGACTAAAAGGCTAGTGCTTGATTTGAAACACATGTGGAAATGAGTCTGATTGAAACACCAGAATTCGAAAGTGTGGACACACCAGAATTAAGAGGTGTGTCCTAATAACCTAAGAATGCAAACCAAATAATTTTGATACTCAAATGTCTCTTTACAGCATGACTGGGGTGGAGCTTAAAGTTTGTCTAGGTTTAGTGTTCCCTCTCGAGAATGGTCTCTCAACGTGGCGTTAACGCCTTGGGGACTCCCTTCCTAACCTACCTGAAATCCTATTGCAAAACGTCAATGAAGTTGCAACTCTCTCTGGCCAATGCCAGCCAAGACGGTAAATGAGGTATATAATGCACCGTATTGGCGGCATAAACTCAGAATCTTCCTCTTTCATTATCCTTTGGAGACGGCTGTTGAGAAGACTGATTTCCCTCTTGGGGACGACGAGGTCGGTTAGGCGAGGGCTGCGCCCCAATTGTCTTGCACTCACACTGTTGGGTCGGAGATTTTCACTAAAGTCGACGGAATGGAAGCCTGTGAATATACGCACATTCCAACAGTCGAGGAATCCATCGCTGCGGACCTCTGCCTCTCTGAAGACAGGTGCTACGCTGCCATCTAGGCCTTGCCGTTTCAGACAAACTGTACACTGCCTCGGGAGAAGCAATTTCAGCTCTGCACATGATGGCAATGCTCCAAGTTTTCCAGGCACAGCTTCTGAAATCGGAGCATGGGCTACATGGTTGTGCTCCACCGGCACCTGTGGCTGGCTCTCACAGAGCTGAAGGATGCAGACAGGAGGGCGCTGCTCAATGCTCCTCTATATCCATCTGGCCTATTTGGAAATTCTCAAAGGCACAGAAATGCTCTAGGGTGATAAATCACTTCCTGCCGCGGCTGGCTGCAGCACAGCCTCCTGCGTGCAGTAGATCCTCATCTGCTTCTAACCGGCCTTTGAAGCGACCCCCCGCTGCTTCCACTACATCAGAACCAGATCTGCAGCCATCTGTTCGCGCCAAAACTCCGTGGCAGAGGACACCGAAGGAAAGGAGTCACGGCTCCAAGAAAGGCTGGAACCGTCCCGGGAGCTCCTCCGTCAGATCAAAAACCTTGTTCCTGACGAGAGGGCGCAGAGGAGGAGAGTGCTGAGCATCGGGTCCACTGCGAAGCATCAAAGCGGTTGCAGGCGACTACGAGAACGTCTGTGTTGTGTATGTTCAAAATGCCCAAAGTCTGTGACACCCTCACAAAAAAAGAATTTTTTTTTATCCTCCATCAGTGATAACGGCCTTACAAACAGCCATGAAACCGTCAATAGAATCAGGCTTCCCCGTGTATCTGGCAAGGCTGTTAATGTTAAGGGCATTTCGGTTTGATTACGGAACATCATAGAGAACGGCTACATGCTTCAGTTTCGGCGCAGACCACCCCGGTTCAATGGTGTGGTCATGTCGACAGTTCCAGCTCATAATGAGCTGGTTCTGAGGCAGGAAATTCTCAATCTCGTCACGAAATACGCAATAGAAGTGGACCCGCCGAGCGAGAGAGAGAGAGAGAGAGTGGGTTTTACAGCCGGTACTTTGTTGTTCCCAAGAAAGGTGGTGGTCTCTGTCCAATATTTGACCGAGACCCATCAACAAGCTTTCAAAATGACAACGCTAAAGGAGATACTCACACAGATTCGACCTGGAGATTAGTTTGTTTCGGTGGACCTGAAAGACGTATATTTTCATATCCAGATCGCCCCTCCTCACAGGCGCTTTCTGAGATTTGCGTTCGAAGGCATAACGTATCAGTTCATGGTGATGCCGTTCGGGCTAGGACTAGTGCCTCGAAAGTTTATAAAATGTGTGGAAGCAGCACTTTCCCCTCTGAGAGCGAGCGGAATGCGCATACTGAATTATTTGGATGATTGGCTGATCTTGGCACATTCAGAGGATGTGCTCAACAGCTACAAACGCGCTCTGTTACGTCACCTGGAGAGTTTGGGTCTTTGTGTGAACGAACATAAAAGCGTGTTACGCCCCAGCCAAACAATCATATCTAGGGGTGCAGTTGGATTCTATCCATGAGGGTGTGTCTGAGCCAGGAGTGCATACAAGATTTAATGTCCGCTTTGAACGCATTCAGACTGGGCCGTCTTCTTCTAGAAATGCTAACGGCTCCCCCGTGGTCGATCCCGCTGAGACGAGATTACCTGTCTCAGGTAGACGGCTCGATACGACACCCCAACCCAGAATGGTGGAAACTTCAGGTGTGGATGTTGTGCGGGAACCGGTAAACCCGGGTTCGTTGTCTCAACACGTGACGTACACTATTACGGAGGCGCGAGCCCCTTCTACGAGACGCCTGTACGCTTGTAAATGGACAGTGTTTGAGAGATGGTGTGAATCGAATGGTTGGGACCCGGAAAGCTGCCCCATGTCTGACATTCTGGATTGTCTGCAACAACTAATGGACGGTGGCAGTATGCCCTCCACGCTTAAGGTTTACACTGTATCTATCTCAGCTTTTCATGCTGCTGTTGACAGGTGCTCAGTGGGGAAACACGATCTAGTGATCAGATTTTTGAGAGCCACGAGAAAATTAAAACCCTCCCGCCCCCCTACAGTGCCATCCTGGGATCTGGCTCTGGTGCTGGGAGCACTAGCCCTCCTGCCATTCGAGCCACTTCAGTCTGTCAGCTTGAAAGAGCTCACGAATAAAACCACTGTGCTGCTTGCCCTTGCTTCGTGCAAGCGCATGGGGGATTTGCAAGCACTTTCTGTGAATGCGTACTGCCTTCAGTTTGGACCAGGTGATTGTAACGTCACGCTGCATTTTGGCATTTGGCTGCATGCCTAAATCGCTCTCGACATCGTTTAGAGCGCAAGTGGTGGCTCTTTCTGCCTTCTCTCCAGAATCGGAGACTTCATTGGACATCGGCCCGAGTCAGGTGTTGTGTCCGGTGAGGGCTTTATGACTCTGTCAACCGCACGGCTGCGTTTCGGCTATCCAAGCAGCTGTTTGTATGCTTCGGAGGCAGCGGCTGTCACATTGGGTCGTCTAGAATATTGCTGTGGCATATTCTAGCTGTGGTATGGAATGTCCTATTGGTGTTCGAGCCCATTCGACGAGGGCTGTCGCCTCCTCGTGGGCGTGGACTAAGGGAGTTTCTATCAAAGATATTTGTATGGCGGCAGGATAGTCTTCGCAGAATAGCTTCGCCAGATTCTACAATTTGGACGTGCAGTCATTAGCCTCACAGGTCCTATCAGTGAGCACGACACGTGGTTCTTTCACTTTTCCCACGGATTTGTTTTATACAATGGCATGTCAAGAGACAGTTCTCGAGAGGGAATGTCTCCGGTTACTGTTGTAACCTCGGTTCCCTGAGAGATGGGAACGAGACATGGCATAGGCTGGCGTGTTCACTGCTCTGATCTGCTGTACTGTCGACTCAGTCGGAAGATTCTGAGTTTATGCCGCCAATACGGCGCATAATATAGTGGCGGGGCCCGCCCTCATTTGCAGTCTCAGCTGGCATTGCCCAGTGAGAGTTACAACTTCACTGGCATTGTGCAATAGGAAGGGAGTTTCCAAAGCGTTAACGCCATGTCTCGTTCCCGTCTCTCAGGGAACCGAGGTTACAACAGTAACTGGAGAATTCAAGTTTAAACTCCGAGTTGGTTGAACCATGAAACGGGCCCCTGGACTATAAACTGAACCCAGACAATAATTTCTCTTCTGTAAGCTTATGCTTCAGGTGTTGCATTTTTTGCACCAACAGTATCTGTAATCCACACAACACACAATGCTATAAAAAAGCTCCAATACTTAATTTTGACATATTTCCTAAGTTTGTTTACATTAAATTAAATTCCCATACTGCTTTCCGCTCGTTTGCTTCGCACAAACTTTATGGCTCATTTGAAATCTTTTTAAATTAAAAACTACATAAATTAGTTCATTGTTAAAATTACAAATGACCTGCTTCTTGCGTCAGATCAAGGCTGCATCTCATTGCTAGTTTTACTTGATCTTAGTGCTGCGTTCGACACCATAGATCATGACATACTCATAGATCGATTACAAAACTATACGGGTATTCAAGGGCAGGCTCTAAGATAGTTTAAATCCTACCTGTTCGATCGCTACCATTTTGTTTATTTAAATGGGGAGTCATCTCATTTATCACCATTAAAATATGGAGTGCCACAAGGATCTGTCCTAGGTCCTCTGCTATTTTCAATATACTTTTTCCCCTTGGTAATATTATTAGAAAATACAGGATTAGTTTCCACTGTTATGCTGAAAATACTCAACTATATATATATCTCAACGAGACTAGATAATTATTCTTTAGCTTGGGTTAAACTAATTAATTGTACTTTGTTGGAACAGCAGCTACGCTAATCATTGCTATATTTGTTTCTATGTTTTGCTGCGGGATGTCTAGGATTTACACAAACTCCAGTCTGGATCCAGAACACCTGAGAAGAGATGATGCTGACCCTCAGATGATGCTAACCCTGAATCAACAAACAGAACTAAGAAATATTGCTACAAGTGTGACTGCATCATATAATAATTGCACTTATAAGCTACTACTTAATATTGTAGAAAATTAATTTTCTGTAAAGATGCTTTGCAATGATTCGTATCATAAAAGGCGCTATACAAATAAACTTTGAAAAATTAAAATGCTAATTATGCAATGTCTATCAGCCTTAAATCCAACTCAGAAAAAACTACAACCCTGTTTCTACTTTTATACATATTCAAACATTATCAGATTAAATAGTTTCAATTCATGGCAGTTAATCATCAAGCCGTTAATCATTTCAGTTAAAAAAAGCATGACTGTACACCCCCACAGAGGTAAAAATCTCTCATATTTTCCACAAACTTAAGATTACTCTGAAGCTTCTCCGTTTATTATGTTTATTCACAGCAAAGCCATGGAGAAATGCAGGTAGACTTTAAACACAATCATTCACAATACACACATATTCAATGCAATTATAATTCATTTCAAAGCAATTGTTCATTAAATAACACGCTATGTAAAAAAATAAAATAAATGTTTTTCATAACCCTGTAGAATTCTCAGTCGATTAGATAAGGAATAATTAACCATAAATTTGACATAACATGCATTTATGCAAGTTTCATTCAGTTGTTCTTCTCACCATGTACTGGCCTCGTCACATAATGACATACAGTCACATTTAAAACTGAAGCCCCTAAAATAGAGCTTGATGAACATATATTAAAAACAAATATTTGTCCTGTTCTAGTTCTAGCAGACATGAACACCGATTTACACTCCGTGAAGTGAGGGAAGAAGATTCCTAAACAGATGCACGAGCAGAAATTACAGTACAAGCTGGTGAATAAACAGCAAGAGAAGCACAGTCTGCAAATGGACTGAAATCTAGAAATTCTAACATGTGCATCGTCTCCTTTGTTTTTTTTATTAGCTCAGACAATGAACCTGAATAACTCCTGGTGCCTAATACTGCTCAACACTTAAAGGCGTCAGAAGAAATCACATTGTCCTCGATCTTTTGACATATAAGAGGTCTTTGTACAACTAAAACATCCTTCAGGTTTCACATCTTAAAACATTCTCCTCCTTATAAACAAAGCATTTAATCGAGCTCAAAAGCCAATCCACGTCACGACTCCTTCAAGGGAAGCCAAGCAACAAATCAGCTGGTCAGTTACTCGTTACTGTAAACTAATAGAGATGAAATATGCTGCAGAGCCACTATGAGAGTTTGAAGCTTTGTTTGCAGTAACTCTTATTAAAACTAAGCATTGTAGGTCCTCACGTGTTGTTTGAATGTGAATGAATGGGAGATTATTTTAGGGGTTGTGTCTCTATCTGTGTGTATTACAGCACAGTTTCACTGGTTCAATCTTCTTGCTTTTTCCTAGAACAGACACAGAGTAAATATTAGCACAGGCAGTGTTTCTGCACAGGGAACAGGTGTAGATGAGAGTGAAATCACCTGCTGAACGCCGCTGTGATCGGGAGGATTGGGTCGATCTGTGCTGCAGATTTCACAGCCGGGTCTCGTAGACTTATTTATGAACGTACAGGAAGGACAGGACCAGCCTGACTAAAGACAGAGAGATGATTCGAACATTAAACTGGAAGACAGATCCATATTCGGGGATACTGATCCATGTGTTTTCTATGCTTTGTAATATTTAAAGCTGTCTGTGGACGTGATCCACTTATTTACAAGCTGTCTGCATCTGCTAGTGTCTAGAAATGGAACATGTGAATGTATCTAATTATTACCTGTGTGTTACTTGATTTCAGTTTGGATCCTCCAAGTTGCAACATTTCAAGGTTAATGATGTCACTGACGCTGGGTTTCTCTGGGCCACACCCACTGCTGCCTGCTGACCAATCAGAAGCACACACTGAAGCAGTTATAATGGTGAGTAAAACAGCGGACAGAGGAACATCCACACACTACCGTTCAGAAGTTGCAGTCAGTATATTTAGCTTTTGTTTAAAATAAATACTTTTTTTTTTTCAGCAAGGCTGAAATGAATTTATCAAAAGTTATAATGTTACAAATGATTTCCATTTCTAATAAATGCTGTTCTCTTGAACTTTGTTCATCTGTGAATCCTAAAAAATATCAGTTTCCACAAATATATTGAGCAGCACAACTGTGTCCAACATTGATGATAATCAGAAATGTTTCTTGAGCAGTAAATCATCATATTATTCTGATTTCTGAAGATCATGTGACACTGTCACTGAAGACTGGAGGAATGATGCTGAAAATACAGCGGAGCATCACAGAAATAAATTACACTTTAACACAGATTCACACAGAAAACAGATATTTTAAAATATAATAACATTTCAGAATTTTCACAGTATTTTTGATCAAATAAATGCAGCCTCGCTGAGCAGAAGAGACTCCAAACATCTGAACAGAAGGATAAGTGCTAGAATAAAAAGCCGCCTGATTTAAAGGCTTGTGATGATACTGACACAATGTCCTGAACAAACCAGGAAACACTTAAATAATTCCACTGTCACAAGGGAAAAAAAAAAGTGTTATGTTGCATTTTTTCATACAAGTAAAACGTCCTGTATTCACTCATCTTTGGCTGAGGAGCAAGTATCGAACACACCTGTGCTGCTGTGGCTCAGGCGGGGGGGAAGCGTGCTGTATCCTCTCCAGTCGTGGCTGACGGGGCCGCTGGGGGCCGGCGTGGGGCCGAGCGTGGTGTTCAGGGGCATGGACACACCGTTCTCCTGCTGCTGACCGAGGCAGTGCCGAGCAGACAGGAGGTAGAGGAACGCAGTGTCACCGTCTCTGTAGATGCCATACGACGCTAAAGAGCGTCCGTCCGAGCACAGACACTGAGCGATGACCCAGCGCTGCACCCTGGGGTGGAAACCATACTCAACAAACATCTGCAACAGACAAACACACCGTCACACCAGCAATCACACATCAGATCCACCTGGAGACGGCTTGACCTCACACCTGCTGCTTCAGAGAGGCCACGGTCACGTGAGGGACGACTTTCACTGTGACACAGCAGGAGGACGACGCGTCTTCTATTACCACAGCCAAGCTGAAATACAAAGATTACATTCAATCTGCCACCATCAGGATCTCTCTGTATACTGGTTTAAAGCTGCTGTCTTTCAAAGCTCGTTTCTCTAGACTTCGAAGACACTAACACATTCATACAGATGACACGGTTGTGCATCTTTGCTAGTGAACTTCACTGCAGAAACAATCAATAGTAATATTAATAAACACACAGTATCGTTATTACCGTGTTACACACATCAGAATATCATCGCTAGGGCTGTGTATGGCCATATGATTGTGACACTGTAACATTCCCAGAAGCGTGCAGCTGTGGTTAAGACACGATCAACAGAAGACTATCATATCTCCAGACCTGATCTCGGTGTGGTCCGTGTCCCGCGGCGCTGGCTGGATGCTCAGGGTGATCTGCTGCTTGGCCAGATCTGTGGCGTAGTGCACAGCGGCGTGAGCATCTCCAGCCTCGATCGCTCGAGACAGCTCCAGACACAGCTCCTCTACAGCACACAGAGCAGAACAACATCTGAAGACCACACTCAAGCTCTTCCACAACCAGGCAAACCAAAAACCAGCTGGACACCAGATAGAACTTCTTTTGTTACTAGTTTCTCTAGGTCATTTATGTAAGTGAGGATAGCAAAATAAAGTAAACCGTCACATTATACCCAAAAGTTCTTTAAGTGTGATCTGACATCATCGAGATTAATTCGTTCCAAAACAGTTCTTTTCAGACTTTATTACCATTTTCTAAACTATTAGCAAATAAACTGTGATATAATGTGAGAAGATGTCTGAACAGATTCTGGCTTGAGTGCATTACTATTTTTTTGTTACAATTAATCTTCATAAAACGTAGTAAAATAATGTTATTTTCTTATTATAAATTCTTAATACATATGAATATATTTATATGACCACAACAACAAGTCTAAACAAATTGATTTATATAAAACTGAAAAATACAATCTAATTTTTCCATGAGTCTAGCAACTCTGAATAAATTTATTAATTTGTTTTAAAGAGTTAAATAAAGCAATAAGCCCCAAGAAACGGTGGTTTACAGTGATTTTAGAACAGCTAAAGGGCATGATTAGGGTAAAAACAAGTTTGAAATAATTACAATTATCTAAAAAAAAAAAAAATACTGAAAAGGTCATGTTGTAAAACTACTAATCTATATGTTATATAAATAATATTTTTTAATAACTATTGTCTGATTTGTGATGAAACCAGGCTTCTGTCGCTGTTGGTCAATAGATAAATCACAGCTCAGCATCACAAAAGTGTGCCTTTATCTGATAATATATATCCAGGTTATTTTGTGCCTTCAGCAGCAGTGGATCGGTTTAACCATGTCAACACTTCCGTTAGAACGCTAACCTTTCATTGACAGTGACAAGACTGATGCGTTTCTCTCGCCACACTTCGTTTTCTGCTCTCCATCATTTGAAGGATGAGAAATGTTGGCAACTAAGACAGAAAAGAGTGAATGAACATCAGAACCAGATCATTTCACAAACAGAGAAGCAAAGCATCTGTGGAGTGTGAGGCTTTTGTGTTTTCACATTCGGCTTGTCATGCATTTAAGATCCACGGGTCTGCTTAAAATCCAACAAGAGACTACACAAAAAAAGATGATTATATTTAAACACTCAGTTTGATGATCCGAACATGTAATGAAATGCTGAATGATTGAGAGCTGAAGAAAGAAAAGCTCCTCAGAAGATGCGAGGTGTTCTGGAGGCTTGTGCAGATGATTGACAGTAGCAGTGACCTCTGACCTCTGTGAGACTCTCGGAGCGATGACATCATGACGGTGGCCCACTCCTGCGCCTCCTGCTCGCTGCGGAAGGTGAACGTGAGGCAGTCGTGGGGCGGCTTGCTGAGACGCATTTCGTGACATCGAGCCGTTTTGACCTCGTACTTGACTGAGCGCAGATCGAACTCTGCCAGAGACTGAGAGAGAAGAGATCACGACACTGAAGAACAGATCATAACCAGCTTCACGGCAGAACCACAACAGTGCACTAGTAGCTTCTGAACCACTATTCTGAGAATGTAGGGATACTGTTTGTAACAACTTAATCAAGATGTTTAGTGAACTTTCTATTTAGCTACACAAGACTAGACTACAGGTGTATAACAGTGTTTACATAGACTGACACATAAACAGACAGAACTGATGTGATACATGAGAGGAAGGACAGTGAGCCTGTGTGTGTGTGTGTGTGTGTGTGTGTGTTTGTGAGTGTGAGTGTATAATTGTGTTTGTGTGTGTGTGTGTGTGTGTTTGTGAAAGAGAGAGAGAAAACAGTGTGTGTGTGTGTGTGAGTACCACGCTGCGTCCTCCGCGGTCGGTGTGTCGGAGTGTGAGCGTGAAGAGTCCCGCGCGGTTCGGGTTCATGCTGAGCTGCAGTCGCAGTGAGTCCGAGCCCACAGACAGCGGCCGAACCGACACCCGCACCGACATCAGCACCGTACTGCAGCCCGAGCTCACAGCCATGTCTTCAGCAGGACGCTCTTCAGCTGATGACTCACATCATCACCATCTTCACCAACGACAAGCAGCCCGATTCAAAACAGGAAGCGCGTCCGTCTCATATTTACTGCCCCCTGCTTATTACGCGAACTGTAGTTCCGACAGAGGATGTGTCAAATCAAATCGAATCATTTAAACCTGAATAATAACAACTTTAATAATTGATCAAAAATACACATTTTTCTAAGTATTTTTGTGCAATAAATCTAGAACATACTCTTTTATTCTTACGTCCATATACAATCAGCTTGACAACATGAATAGGCTGCTACTATATTAAACAATACGGAAGTTCTAAGTGGCCATGCATTATAATTTATTCCTTCTTGTTTGATCGTTATAACGACTTAATTTTATCGTTATCTCGACATAACGAAAGTTTGTTTTCTCGTTATGACGACATGACAGTTTTACTGTTGCTATAGTAACAAACTCAACTTTGACTCGCATCTGATGGACAGTCATGCAGGAGCTCTTACTGTAGACTATTTCTGCTAATTCTGCTTCGCCTAGTTAATAACGTCTACAATACTGTATATAAATAAAGGCTGATCAGTCACTGTTGATTTTTCCAGAGACAGAACAACGAACGTTTTGTTTTTGTAATTAACATGTTTAAATGGTAACACCGCGAACACTTCAGAAGGATGCAGAACTATTTAGAGCTGCTTGGATTAAACTCACTTTTAATTTTCCCTTTATTTGTATGTATTTGAAATAAAATTATATATAATTTGTCATTTTTAGTAGTCATTATATGCCGTGACAGATATCATATCATGTGCATCATTTTGGTTTTGATAAGCAATTATTTTATGACACAAAACGCGTGGGTGAAACTCATGCATCTAGCAAGAATTTAATACACAAAATAATCATATTGATTCAAGCATTTAGCATTTATGAATTAATTAAATGTCAGTAATGAACAAGACTGCACAAATTATAGCGATCACGGGGAAGGTCCGCGTACAGTGAAGTGGACAGTGCACAACACCCCTTCAGTTATATTCAGGTCTATAGCGCCACCTGCTGGCGCAGTTTTGTACCTTCTTAGAGAAAATTAAGTCGTTATAACGAGAAAACAAGAAGGAAAAAAGTTATAATGCATTGCCGCTTAGAACTACCATAAAACATACAAAAAATACATAAATAGAAGCCTTTGAGTTATGATTGATGATCAGCTGACTTTCTCAGAGCACATTGCTAAAACTGTCCGATCCTGCAGATTTGCTTTATTCAACATCAAGAAGATCAAGCCCTTTCTTTGGGAACATGCTGCACAACTCCTTGTTCAAGCTCTTGTTCTATGGCTGGACTATTGCAATGCTCTCTTGGCAGGTCTTCCAGCCAATTCTATTAAACCTTTACAATTAATTCAGAACGCGGGAGCAAGATTAATTTTTAATGAGCCAAGAAGAATACACGTCACACCTCTGTTTATCAATTTGCTCTGGCTTCCAATAACTGCTCGCATTAAATTCAAGGCATTGATGTTTGTCTACAAAACTACCACTGGCTCTGCACCCATTTACCTAAATTCGTTACTTCAGACTTATGTGCCCTCTAGAAGCTTGCGTTCTGCAAGTGAACGTCGCTTGATTGTTCATCCCAAAGAAGCACAAAGTCACTTTTACAGACTTTTACATTAAATGTTCCCTTCTGGTGGAATGACCTCCCCAACTCAATCCGAGCAGCTGAGACCTTAGCCATCTTCAAGAATCGGCTTAAAACACATCTCTTCCATCTTTATTTGATCCTCTAACTTTAACACTCACTATTCTAATTCTATTCTTTAAAAAAAATTCTAACTACCTTTCTAATCTTTTTGTATTCTATTTTCTTTTCATTTATTATGCAATTGTGTATGTATGTGTGTGTGTGTGTGTGTGTGTGTGTGTGTGTGTAAAGACCTCTATAGCTTGCTCTATTCTTTTTTTATTCTATCTGTTTTCTTTTTATTTATTATATTAGTTAAAATCCCATGCTACGTGTACTGTGTTAACCTAACTGAGACTTATAGCACTTATATATCATTGCTCTTTTGTTGTTTTTGATTGCTTACACTGTCTTCATCTGTAAGTCGCTTTGGATAAAAGCATCTGCTAAATGAATAAATGTCAATTTAAATTACAACAGAAAAAGTAACAAATAAATTTAATTATGTAAAAGCAGGTTAAAAAAATCTTAACATTGAAAAAGAGGATCAACTGGTTTAAGATTTTCTTTACAGAAAGTACAGTTCGTTTAAACAAAATTTTCAACACTGTAGACGAAAACCATTTCAACTATTCACACAAAATCCATGAGGTGTATTTCACCTGTAGGTGTCGTGGCCCCAAAGCTTTTTGTGTACCTCCAGAGCATGGAGCCAATGACACATGATACGTTTCTGATAATACGATAATGTGTTAGTAAAATATGCTATTATACAGCAAAAATCTAAATTGGATATTGTGTGACCCTGTATGCTGCACCAAATCTAAAAAGTCCAGTATTGTGAGTTTTGGCCTTTCATATCTCCTGAACGCTAGGTAGTGCTGTGCTGAAACTGTGTGTGTAGCCTCAGGCCATAATTGTTATAACACACACCGAGTTTGGTTTGAATTTGCTAAAGCTTTGCAGAGATATACCCTGCATTACTTTCAGAAGGGCTCTTTGATCCCTTCAAAGGTTAATCCTTTCGGAGTGAGAGCTTAGAAGGGTTGAAGGGTGTAGGGGACCAAACAAGTGCCCTTCTTTGTCATCATCACATGCTCACACGGAGATGCCATCATCATGCAAAGAATCTGCACAAAGGATCATGGGAGCCTGAAGTGTCCATCAGTTATACCCTTCGAAGGGGGCAGTTTTGAGCATGTAGTTTTGGAACGACCCTTCAATATGGCGGCTTCATTGAATTTGTTTGCGTGTTATTCAAGAATGGTTTGACTTGTCAACTTGCATTCCATATCTTTTTGTCAGCAAAGTCTAAAGATGATCTGAGCCAATTTTGGTGGAAATCAGATAAACCATCTAGGACGAGTTCAAAAATAATTCAACATTTTTTTAAATCTCGACCTGTAGCAATTTTAGTTTTGGAATCAAGGATAATTTTGTTTCTAAACTCTATGGTTCAAAAGTAATTTGCATAAACATTAGTGCAAATTTGAACGGTTGGTGGCGCTAGAGCGTTTGAGTTAGAGACCCCAAACTTGCTATGGTTAATGTTGAGTTATGGCTAAAGATGTGTGCCAAATTTCACAACTTTCCTGCAAGAGATTCTTGGACTGCCACAGACACTCAACAGAGGAAGAAGAAAACACAGACACATTAGGTACCTACAATCAAATAAATTGCACACTAATGTTTAAACAAAAGATTGATTTTATTAAAACCCCTCTTTCCCTGTCAGCTGTTTTTTTTTTTTTTACCATCATTTTTATTATTTTTTTAAGTTGCCAGCCAACGCCAACATTTTCAATAATTTTCACAAAAAATGTATGGCCTCCAGAATATTTTGTTGAATCAATATCTGAACATTCAACACTTCAAATAAGCTACAATAACAAATAAGCTTTTATTCAAGCTTCATGCATTCTTTTTTATCAACACTTAGATGTAGGTAAGTTTCATAAAAATTTAACATTTTGATCAAAAAGCTGAGAAAGTCATGTTTTTGTCAAAAACTACATCCAGATGGGATTCAGACGCTGATCAAGACAGATCGATGTCCTCCATCAACACCCCAAAGCCCCAGTCCTAAACCAGTTCCTGCGTCAACGTTTCATTCGTTAGTGTTTGATGATTGTATTTATTTTATAAGTTGTAAAAACAATAGTTTTTACATTTTAGGGAATGTCTGTTACTAATATAATCAATTTTATATCAATGCTAGTCCACAATCCAACATGAATAAAAAACATCCCTTTAAACATTGTGGTATCGCACAACCATACAAGTTTACTAAACTAATATTGTGACCTCTTTTAAGCGTTCTATGCAGAATTTGAATCAAATTACTGTTTATTTGGAGACAATATATATATATTTTTTACACCATTTACATTTATTTTGGCTTCTTCTGACAGTTCCTTTTTTTATGAGCCAACAGAAAAATTGAAGTGTTGAAACTCATCCCACATGAAGCGCAGCTGTACAGTTCTTGTGTTTGTGAGGAATCCTCGTCTGTGTGGATCTGTTGCTGCTGTTTCAAGCGGCTCGCTCTCACACAGCCATTTACACCTGCATGCATTTTCTGGTGTGACTTCAGATTGCAGAGCCATTTAAAATCCTTCCCACACAAAGAACACTCATAAGTTCTCTCGTCAGCGTGGCTTTTCATGTGCATCTCTAAGTGAGACTGCAAAATAAACTTTTTACTACAGTGATCGCAGTTAAACAGGCGTCCTCCAGGGTGAATGCGCAGATGGTTGAAGAAGTTGATCTTGTCTGCAAACGTCTTGCCACACTCCGAACACTGCAGGACGTCTCCACAGTAAAGTTGCAAATGCCTTTTCAGCTGTTTGTGTTGAGCGAAACTCTTTCCACACTGGAGACAGGTGTAAGGCGTCTCTCCCGTGTGAAGGCGTATGTGACACCGCAGATTTCCTCTGTGTGAGAAACTCTTCCCACACTGAGGGCAGGTGAACGGTCGCTCTCCGGTGTGCGTTCTCATGTGGATACGAAGGTGTCCTTGTCTCTGGAAACTTTTCCCGCACTGCTGGCAGCTAAGTGAGATCTCTCCTGTATGGATTCTGTTGTGGCTATGAAAGTGTCTTTCCCACGAGAAACTCTTTCCACATTGATGGCAAGAGAAAGAACTCTTAGATCTTGTTTTCTGAGTTCCTCTTTCCGAGCAATTCTTTTCTGTCTCTGAGCAACTAAGGGATTTTTCTCCTCTTGTGAAATCATGGTCTTCTTGGCTTTCCTCTTTCGGCGGCCTCGGGTCTAAAATCAACCAAATAAATGTTCAAAAAGATAGAAAACTGGGAATAATTTTTAATGCCACAAAGCATCAGCCATTAAATAACTTAAAGCTAATTATGTAATTCTGATGTCAGTGGCATCAGATAGCTGTTTATATGAGTGTAAAGATTGTCATAAATATAAATTTCTTTATAGAGAGAATCGGTGTAATGAGAATAGAAACCCACCTATTTTCTTCTCCGTATCTTCATCTTTGACTCTCCATGGGTCTGGAATTCTTATTTCTTCACTTTCTTCTTTAACAAACTCCATGTTTACCACATTATGTAATGTTTAGGAGGATGAGAATAAAGAACTGGGGGGAAATAATTAATTAAAAAAGATAAACACAAGGTAAGGTTATGTTGCACTAGTCACAGACAACACTCCACCTTAATCACTGTGGGGTAAAAAAAATCAATATAAATACATTTAATACTGATTCAATTTCACACAGTCGAATCCCAGCACACACTGGCGCAGCATGATGACGTCAACTCGACTCAAAATAAAAGTCTTGTTTCCACATTACATATACGTCACAGGATAATTTTATTTGGTGTAATTAATATTTGTGAACATACACTACCAAGCGGGATTCCACTCAGAATTATTATTATTGTTATTATTATTATTATACTTTTATTTTGATGTGTCTTTTGTGACGTCATAATAAGTCGCCTACGAGGTTTGTTGTTTATTGTTTGGAACCGTCAGTATTTAAGTGGTGCAATGAAAGTAGAATGATTGTACTGCTGTTATGTATAAATGATTAGTAAAGCGCATCCACACACAAGTAACAGAAATATTTATAATTCTGCTTTTATTTATTTCAGGTAATTATTCTCATCACGTGACACAGTGAGCAGACCAGTAGGAAAAACTCAATTTGAAAAAGCAGAGATATATGTAACATGATATTATAAACATGGAGCTAATTAGAGAAGAGGGTGAAGGAATAAGTGAATCCAGGCATTAAGGAGCAATCAGGTCTAGCTCCTGTAACAGCACATTCTTCATGAAACTATACTGAGAAAGATGGAGTTTATTAAAGAAGAGAGTGAAGACACCAGTGATCCAGAAGAATCCAAAATAAAGGAGGAGGAGCAACAAACAGGTTTGATTCATCATCAGTAATGACTTCTGTAGATGTCAATCAGGGCTCAGCCAATCAGAATCAAGGAGTGGAACTCTCCGCTTTATAAGATTAATAGTTTCTCTTTTCTTTACAGGAAAAGCTTGCTCAGCTGCAGGAGGAGATGTGAAGTCCTGCACTGAAGCTCGTTCAGGAGGTGGAGGCCCGCTGGAACACCACCTTTCAGATGCTGCACCGTCTGGTGGAGCTCAGAGAGCCTGTGGGGGCAGTTTTAGCCAGTCTGACCGCTGGGACACCCCCACTGAGCCCGGACGAATTCACCTCCGTCAGCGCGTGCCTCTCATTGCTCTCTGGCTTCAATGATGCCACCGTGGAGCGGTCAGAAGAAAAGACGGTTTCAGGGTCGAACGTGCTGCCACTGCTTAAAATGCTCGATGTGAATCTGCAGGAAGAGATGTCGAATATGACATCTCCGGTAGAGAGCATCTGAAACTACAGCTAAGGGAGACGCTCAACACATTGCAGTCTATGAGCATCATGTCACTTGCATCAATGCTGGACCCGAGGTTCAAAGCCATGGGATTTTTAGGGGCCATAAAAAGACTCACATCAGAGTGTGCTGCCACGGTAACCACACCATCAGCATCACAGGGGGCTGAACTTGTAACCCCAGGTAATGCAGTTTTTGGTTTTGAGGTCCTTCTGGATTAATAACGTCACTCACTAACAAGGTCTTTGTATACCTGTCAGGTAACAAACTGTGGTGACAGAGTGATGGAGTCCAGAGGAAAGCACAGCGTTACAGCAGACGCTACTGTGGAAGTCCAGCGGTACCTTGCTGAACCAAATATTGGGCGATCGGAGTGTAATATTTATTAATTAGCCTCATCAGACTCATAACTGTTGTAACAGACAGTGTACTGAAGTCCAAACACTCCATAAGTTGGCTACTATCACATTCACAGTGTTTTCTAGAACAGCATTTATTAAAAGTAAATATGAACTCTATGGAATCTGTATGTTTGTTCTCTACTGAAACTTATTAAGCTGTAGATCCACAAATACACAGATGAAAATACATTTATAGCAAAGTTCTTCAACAGGGAGTTTTGTTTTTGGACTGTGTTTTTGATTTGTATTAAACCAATAAAAGGAGCTACAGCTGCTTTTTTCAGATATTGATCAGTTGTATTAACTTATGAAAAGGTGAAGGAAGATATGAAATGATGAGATGAGATGTGCTTGGTAAAAGAGGACAACCCATACTTTTGTCCTTTGTTCTCCCCAAATCAACTTCCTGTTTGTGGACACGCTTTCTCAGTACGTGTCAATAATCTGATGCATTCAGCACCATGGACAGTGATATTTATTCAGGATTGTAAACATAATTCAATGCACATTTAGTTTCTGATAGTAATCCAAATTAATGAACATTGTATAAGCAATTCAAGTTCCTAAATCTTAAATTTGTGTCTATAGAACTGTTTGGTAGGAGCAAAAGTTTATCAGTGACATTGATGTCTGTTTACTTAACTGTTGTTATTTCCATTTAATACCATTTTGTCAAACTGAGCCGTTGAGCAGTGATGTATTGAGAACTACACCGTGCTTTCAGCTGATAGAGAGAATGCATTCATACTCCAGTAATCCACGGACACACAACAAAAGATATCGTCTGAAGTCACTCTTTAAAAAAATATATACACATTATAAATAATTTAATGCCATTGTGTGAATATGTAATCATGTAATCCATAATAAAAACACTAATCTGATTACGATCATAATAAAATGTAATATAATCTAATTATGATGAGTACATGTAATCACTCAGTACCCAGCACTGTGTTCATTTGTACCTCGAGGGAACGAGTTCGAGTGGCCATGGTATAATATTTATAATGTCATTTGTAATGTTTGCTTAGTTTTCTGTTGCAAAACTCTTGCAATCAATAAACAGGCATATTTCGTGAACTTCAGTTTTTTTTTTCTTTCCTTTTTCCCAGACTTGTTTAACTAATGAAACTGACTCTGTTAAACTCAATAATGAACTGGAAATCATTTCCAATTACCTTTTTTTTTTTCAATCATTCCTGGGTTTTGGAAAGATTGAATGAATGAAAACATACATGCTTTGGTATACATGACACATCAAGGGCATTTCTATAATTATTGGCTCATCCCATAGATGTAATGGTTTCTCTTTTGTACAAACAGGCATTTTTAGATTTTTTAAACACTTCAGTCTGTATAATTTATAAGCTTTTATCCTCATGGGGACCTAAAAATGTCCCCACAAGCTCAAAATGAAGGGATTACTATCCTTAGCACGTCCTGATTTTGCCAAGTTCGATGTGTTCCTAGGTCAACATCTTTTGTTGACCCTGGAACAACATTTTACTCCAAAAATATATTCTTAACCATATCCCTACACCTAAACCTAACCTTAACCATGAGTAATCCCTAAAATCAGAGGAAATGATAGATGAATGACACTGATGTACAAGCACCAAACACTGATTTTAAGCGTAAATTTCACAAAATCTATAAACTGGTTCTTCAAATCTGATTGGTTAATCACAATGTTGTTCCAGGGTTAACAACGATGTTGTCCCAGGAACATGTCTCACTTGGTAAAATCAGGTTCTGCACTATCCTTGCGAGGCAAGACATTTGATCCCCCAATATAGTGGATACCAGTACACACAGACACACACACACACACACACACACACACACACACACACAAAATTGCAATATATGCTGTATGTGACTTCTTTTAGGTGTCTAAAAAGTACAACTTTCTCTCTTGCTTTTAACAGTGAGTGTAAAACCAAATGCTGTGTTTGCTGCTTGAAGATCAAGGTTTAACTAACAGTGCTGATTTAGGGTTTAGATACTCTCTACTGACCTCTAGCTACAAAGAAGGGCACTTCCTATGTAGAAATACAGACAAATGAAAGATGATTTCATCTCAGAAAAAAATACATTTTAATAAAAAAGTCAGATTTAGATGATTGATAAATGATAAGATGGGTGACGTATGAAAAGACAATCCTGGCTGTTATGCATTGACCATCATTCTTCTGACATGGTTTGTGTCCCTGCAAACCAACACAAAGCTGATCGATGAACCAGCATTGATGAAACATATGGGTACATACAGTAATGTCACAGATGCACCGCTCTGGATTCCTCAAAGAACCTTTAAGTGATCCGTTCTTCAGAGAACCATTACTTTTTTAATAATCTGAAGAACCTTACGTTCAGTATACAGCACTTTTTGTGCAATGGAAAGATTGCATGAAATCCATCCATCGTTACCAATAAAGAACCTTTAATTTTAAGATATTAGAGTCAATGCCTAAGTGCATTAAAGCTGTTTTGGTGGCAAATGATGGCCCAACACCATACACTTTATGTTGTTTTTTCTTTTGATTTGTTACTATCATATCCTTCTCATGATCTCATAGATTCACAGCAGAGTTATCCACGCACGGATGTGGCACAGGATTTACGCCAGATGCCTTTCCTGATGCAACCCAGCACTGAGACATACTCATAGAGAGAACATGCAAACTCCTGTCACGGATCTATATACCAGTATTTAATCTGAAAGACATCCCTAAACATAAAAAAATCATTAAGCATCTTACATTCATGAAGACTGGGTCAGAAATATAAAGACTGATTCAACTGAACAGGTTCAGGAAAAAGGCACTTTTTTAAAGAATCTACGATGAACTCAGATCACATGGCAGAAAGATAACTTCTGTGCTATGAATAGTTCACAAAATTGTAATCATTATGACGCAGCATCCAACACCATGAACACAGTCAGAAATACTGTATGTCTTTGAAACGTTTCCCTGTTTGATGAAGGTTGTTAGAGTTGTATAAATGCCCCTTTACCCAATCTGATTCCCTCCAGTGAAGAAGATACTGATGGGATTATGACACAAGCACAAGGTGGTGCTTCAAGGCCCTCCAACGGCGTCTTGAGACTTCAGCAGCAGCTGCAGGAGGACGTTGGGCTTGATGCAGCCCTCCAGCGCCCGGCACAGTTTACCCACGGTGATGCCCAGCAGACCCTCCTTCATCTTCCAGCGCTCCAGCGTCTGGTGCACCTTCTCTGCCAAGCCGTCTCGGTCGTAGTCGTGCTCGATGGTGTCCACGTCTATATCTGTCAGCCCCAGTTTCCGAGCCACCTGCTTCCAGTTTCCACCCACGTTCTGACGCACGACCTCCAGGTGGCTCTCAGTGACTGTATACTCCTCTGATCATCACAACACAATCAGACAGAGGAAATCAATCAGGTCCAGCACACATGAAGCAATGAGAGATCACTCATTTGAACAGGATTACTATAAAACAAGGGCTTTGTTGAGGCAAAAAGCATGCATTGGTCAATTTTGGGCTGTTTTCATAATTTGTTGTTTCAAACTAGTGTTTTAGGTGTTGCTTTATTTACACTTCATCTATTTGCATCAGTCACAGTCTCCAGCTGCACGTACATACAACAAACTTTACATTTGTATTCTTATTTTCTGAAGGAAATTAGTATATTAAAGTATATTGCATATACAATTAACATTTTATCCCTAAATATTTGTGATATTTTTTCTGGCGGTTGGCAGAATATTTTGATTAATAGAGTGACAAATAATAGAAATCCAAAATGACCTCCGTGAAGACCTTTGATGTGTCAAAAAAAACATAACAAGTTAACTTAACGAAACAAGTTACTTTATTCAGTGTTCAGATTTTGGTTCTGAAAATGTATGCAAATTAGTGAATACTTAATTAGATAGCAGCTCGCTAGGTCTGAAACAGAGTGTGTCTTACCGTACTTCAGAAGAAGCTCATTATATCTGGTTCTGCTGATGGATCCAGTGGATAATGAGTTGAAGGGGCTGTTATCAGAGACTCGCAGATTCATGGTGTTGTAACTCCCGATCTGAATCGCACTGGCGTTTGAGATGGCCACAGGCCACCCTAATGGAAAACCAAACAAATCAGGAAAAAAATAAATGATATATACATTCATTTAACTACCCCAAATCCACCACTCCCACCCCTCGACCCAAAATAAAACTTTCTTGGATTACACTGTTGTTAAAGGTATGGTAGATGATTTCAGAAAGGCTAGCAATAGCAAGCTGGCTTTGAAAGCATAAGATCCCACTCCTCCTGCAGAATCACTCTCCGAAGCCACGCCTCTTCTGAAACACGCGCAAAGATGAAACTAACTAGTGACACGATAACAGACGGCATCAAGCAAAAAGCACACAGCGTAATGAACGTAATCCTCCGACCAAGGACCGAACATTTTATGGTCCTACACCTTCCACAGACGATATAAACACATTAAGCGCACTTAACTTAAGTGATCGCTATCGAGATGTGAACAGACTTTCAACAAGCATAACAAAAAATGTTTCTGAACCAAATCATCTACCCTGCCTTTAACTGAAACTAAAACCATAAAAAACATCAAACAGATCCATTTATGAAAACAGCTCTTATTGGGGGATTTAAACTCTTGAAATCTGGCAACCGCCATCATGAAAGCTTGTAGAGGTCTGTTACCAGTGCAAGATTAAAATTGACACGAAATGTTTTCAGGATAAATAACCAGCAAGCAAATATTACAGATGACTATGTTTAATAAAATTGTGCCCTTTCTGAACAGAACCAACACTAATCTGACTTGGGGTGAGTGAATAATGACAATATAGTCCTTTAGAGCTGCTGATAATGGATTCTGCTATTTCCTATTTATCCCTGTGAAGCTGCTTTGACACAATCAGTATTGTATGAAGTGCAAGAGAAATGATTTGTTAGTTGTGAACTGTACCTGAGTCAGATGGAGGACACACGACGGGCGAGAAACGCAGGCCAGGCTGAGAATCCAGCATGAAAGATTCGGCTGCAGGAGATGCACTATCTGGACAGGACTTGATTCGATTGTAGAGCGGATGATGAGGGAGTCGCTCAGAATACGGCACGGAGAGCTGACTTGCTAATTCTGGCCTGTGCAAGCCCTCAAAAGAGCCTGCAGGTCTGGGATGGAGCTCTTCCTCTGGGTTTGGATGAGTGGAGGGTTTAGTCCAAGACTTGACAGAAGAAGCCTCTCCGGTCCACCTGCTGCTGGCCGGCTGCTGCGGGAGCGGGTTATAAACGCTGCCGTCCGGCTGATCCACTATACGACTGCCGTACTTGTGGTAGTTGTACTCTTGTGCCAGTTTGAGCTCTAGATTGGGAGGACTGGGAGGCGCGGCGTCTATCTCCAGCAGAGACTCCTCAGGGGTCCTGAAGCTGAGGTCTTCAATGCTGGCCTCCACCGGACCGATGTCTGAGCTCCTCAAGGGCCCTGGAGAGTCTCTGGAACACAGCGAAGGATCTGCACACACATGAACAACGGTCAGCATTACATTTACAAGCACCTGATCCCAGGTAACAAAGTTGGGTTATACAAATGTTGTGGAACCATCGTTTTGAAACGTTTCTAAAAACGTTGAATTGTCCACGTTGAAACGCAATTACAATGCTATTTAAAGGTTACAAATACGTTTCTTACAGCACTGTGCTAACTTTATTTTAATCCCAAAATATAACGTTATTTGAACATTTATTTTCACTGCTCTACGAATGTTAACGTGTGTCGTTTTCTTGCTGTGATCAGAACATTATTTACAGGTTACACAAACATTTCTTAGAATGTTACAAGTAACATCATAAACACCAGAATGACAAGTTATGTCAATGTTATGAGAACGCGTCTCAAATATGAATACATTTATAATAACATTATATAAACATTACCTTAAGAATGCTTTGTCCTAATATTTATATAACTTTTAAAAAAGCATTAGTGAAAGTTGTGAGAATGTTTCCTTTTAGCTGGGATAACATTTTACAGATTAGGAAACAACTTATTTTAGATCACTCCGTTATCGCTCTTAGAAATCCATGGTCACATGATCAAAGTCAAATTTTATTATCGCATTCAGAAATGGACCCTTAATAACCGTTTAACTATTATTGTGCAGCCCTAACCTTTATAACGCCATACTTTGTGTTTTATTACCTTGGCATTAAATTACAGAAAGCTTGTCTTTCTAATACACCAGTGACAGCTACTGACAGCAAATTCAACATCTTTCACTCTTCTCACTCTCCATATGGTTAAAAAGTCATAAAAACACATTTCTGTCTTTTGATATTGGACAAATGGGTACACAAAAATTATATTTGTTGCACTTTCTGTTCAGCACTATAGAAGTTTATCTAATTACTACGACAAACGCTTTGTAAAAACTTTGTGAAATACATGCATATTAATTACCATTACTACACAATCAATTATTTCAATATAATGGTATTCAGAATAGAAAAAGAAGGACAAATGTAAGTATAAAACAAACATGAATTAAAGTGGCATTCATTATAAACAACATATATATATATCTAAAGTGAAACTGTAACAGATGGTAAATGCTTTAGATATTGTAGAAAATACGGCATATACTTGATGTACAAGTGGTCTGATGTCACAATGATAATTAAGAACGGCTGCTGGTGTAAATAAAGCAGGAGTGAATACTTCAGCATACCTTCAGGAGTGAGTGAGTCTGTTGTGAGGGACTTCAGCTTTTCTACCATCTCCTCTGGGCCCTCATAAGATCTCTGCGCAAAACAACACTAGCATCACGGTCTTATACTTCACTTACAGACTTCCTGACTGCATCTCTTACATTAGAGAGTGTGTCAAACACAGATAATCTCCAGGTTAAACAACGGCTGTCTGTGCATGTGTGTGTGTGTGAAAGCGAATAAAGCTTAAATTGTGATAATCATGACACTTCAGAAGAAATCATGTTTGCAGATTGAGTAAAGGAACACATAAAGTGTCACGATCATGATGATTATTTAAGATTGAATAATGCACATACTCAAGAAATCATCTATTCAAAGAGAACTGAATGCAATTAAATCATAAATGTGAAAATTGAAATATTGCACATAATAGAATATGATAGTAGACTATTCAAACGGCCCATATTGTGTCATGCACCATAATGGGATCAAATTATCTTAATCAATTAAGTGTAATTAATGTAATCCAATAAAAGCAGCAATATATTCAATATCTGTGATGAATGATGGGTAAACAACAAATCTGTGAATCAATATATTCTGATGTCCAAACACTCACCATTAGACTTTCCAAATCCGCTTTTACATTTGCTTCCAGCTTCTCCTGGTAAAAATTCACAAAGTTTTCATGGCTATCTGTAAAAAAAGAAACAAAAGACTAATTAGATAAAAGGTTCATTAGCTCAGATCCAAAATGAGTCCAATGAGATTGTGATCAAGGCCCAAAATCAATAGTCAGATGTCAAGTGAGAGGAAACACTGCAGAGTTAAGAACAATCAGTTTTCACCTGTTAATTGATTAGAAATACCAAATCAAATGACATATGAATCCTGTGTGTGAGTATAATAATGAGTGCTGTGTCTAGGATTCGGTTCCATTCAGAATCAGACTCAATGAATGTTAAACCCGTCTGGCTTTAGGCTTGTACCTTTAAATGTGGGCCGGTCCCGAGGGTCTTCCTTCCAGCACGTCTTCATGAGCTCTGTGATGTCTTGAGGAGTCTCTCGAGGGATCAGCGCTTCGTCGGGACGCTCGCCCTGACACACACAGTGACAGATCTGATCTTCACTCCTGGCATCTGAAGAAACACCACAAATATATTCACACTTTCTGAGTACTCAGTCTTCGCCTTGAGTTTGTAACATTGCAAATATGAAACAGATGTTTAACTGATCAGATGCATCTGAAATGGTCATGATGAACTATATCAGTGCAAGAGACTTTAACTGAAGATAGCTGAAAAAACATGGTTGCCAGGTTTTGAAGATTAAAGGGATAGTTCACCGAAAAAAAAAAAAAACTGTCATAATTTACTCATCCTCAGGTTCTTCCAAACATGTACGCATTTCTTTCTTCTCTTTGAATTTTCATTTTTGTGTGAACTATCCCTTTAATGAATCCACTGGACAGAAAACGGGTTGATTTCAGAGAAAAGCTCTGATTGGGGGATTACAAATCTTGATATCTGGCAACCGCCGTCAAAACTTGTGGAGGTTATGCATGAAACCACAAATGGCAAATTAAAATGACACATTTTTAGGACAAATAACCAGCAGGCAAATATTGCATAATTATGTTTAATGAAAAGAGAGAAGCACAATTAAAATATGATCCATCGTTCAGCTCTTTAAAAATGTGTCGTTGAGAAAGAGGAACTGGGCTGTGCAAACTGTCCGGAATAGTGAAAATGAATTTAAATCATATTTAATTCTGTTCCTCACGAATGCTCTAAACAACAGAATACATCACATGACTTTTACACCCTTCTAAGAGATTGCTAGTACACGGTCCAGCGGATGTGAAGCAGACTCACTCTCGTAGGGTTCACGGCCGGTGAGGATGACCCACACCACGATGGCGAAGCTGTAGATGTCAGATTTCTCGGTGGAGCGTGTGTTGATGCTCTTCAGGTGCTCAGGAGCCATGTAGCACAGCGTCCCTGCGGCGCGAGCACAC